>NC_070630.1:12588683-12813601 GCF_947347685.1 Pleuronectes platessa | reverse complement strand
TCTCCTGAATATCAAAATAAATGCAGGATGAGTGATTGTAATAGCTAAAGCGGAAAAGCCATTATGTTTTCAAATATAAAGTTTTCACCAAAGTTACTTTGTAATGTCAACGAGACATCTGGAAAAATGGTCTTTGCTGAGTGACATGATTTATCATTACAGTCTAATCACATCAATAATTCTTTACAGTGGTCGTGTTCAGACAAAGAACCAATGCAGTGGTTTATTGATGGGATCCAGGACACCAGATAGTGTGGTCAAATAAACACAACATGCGTGGAATCATAATTTTTGGGCTAAATGTCAATTCAATTCATCGCAGAGCTACACACGCACACGCACACACACACACACACACACACACACACACACACACACACACACACACACACACACACACACACACACACACACACACCAGTGTTTGATCTTCAGGTGGAGCTGCTACATGTTAACCAGACACACACAAAGCTGGGATCAATCCTCTAAATCTCAGGAGGAAAATGAACGTGTTCTCCTGTGTCGAGTTCTGCTTCGCATCACTTCTCTCTTCATGTGCCCCGACGGTGGCAGCCATACATTGAGGATGATAAATAACTAATCAATTCCTCCTTTCAACCAGGAGAAGCGAGGCGAGTCTCCGTGCGTCGCTGTCACGTACTCTAACTGAGGTCCAGTCATAGGCAGGCGACTCCTGACATATGTCAATAAACATCTCACTTTGTTTTCATTCCTGATTTCATTTCATATCGTCCTCTGTGCCTGGCGTCGGACACACAGACTCGGCCCAACCCACTTGGCAGGACAGAGGCGGCAGCTGTGCACTTTGCCGGCGCTGGTGAGCAAAAGCAGCAGAAGCATGGCTGCCAACGTTGTGTCATGGATTCCTGCAGAGGCTCTGAGGTGCACTGGGCCTGGACCTGCTCCCAGGTCACAGCTCAACAGCGCCCCCCCCCTCTCTGGTTTCCCTTTCACAGCAGACTGAGCTGGGGAGCCCGGTGCCAGGTGGTCCGCCGGAGGCCTCCTGCCCAGATTCTCCATCAAATTGAGGTGTGGTAATTAGACAGGGGGAACGCCAAGCCACAGGTGCCTATTTATTACTGGATGGGTTGATTCTAAAGTGTTTCACAGCCACTGATCAGGTTCAGGCATCCTCTCTCTTTGGCACACATGACAAAACTGTTTTTGGCATATTCCTTCCATTAGAAGCAGTCGGTCAATTTGTCCCTAGGGATCGGCTTGTCGCCTCCTCCCCTCGTCCTGCACGGCCTCATTGTTGTGCTTGGGACACTGATTACTCCAGAGGCTATGGATTAATCAGACTGTGGGGAGCCCATTGATCTTCAGTCCAATCCATCTTACATTGGCTCGTGCATCGATGGAGGGGGAGAGGTGCAGCATGAAAAGCGATCCCGTGAGCTCAGGGGTCCCCGTTTGGGAAACAGGTTATAACTGAGGTGGACTTTTTCACAATGAAACGTCAAGTGTCCCTGATTGGAGTGGACGCCGTCTGATCATAACCACGCCCCTTTCAAAGCAATTAGCGAAAAACGTGCCTGCTCAGATTTGATAACGAAATGTCTTCGATGTAAAACTTTGCAATAAGAAAGTGAATCCCACAAGGAGGAGAGGATATTTCTACTTTGACAAACCCTCTCCAGAGAAGAGAAACAGAGACTCGAGCCACCGCCATGAATCACCACGTGAACAGCTGATTTATGTGAATCCAACTTCCACCATTTTTTTTTTTTAGGGACACTTCACTTTATTCCCTTCTTAGCTATAACCTCTGCAGTCTGAAATATAATAGTCTTTGATGAGAACCACACAACCAGACAGTGATTTATTACAAGGGGGGAAAACAAGCCCGCTGTGACTCTGCTGGCAACGCTAAGCAGACGTACAGGTGGAATATAACCAATTATTTTATTGACCGATCTCAAGTTTCACCTCCCAACAATCTCACAGGGGTCAATGGCCGTGTGTGCTGGGCCCCATAGTGGAGTGTGTATATCCTGGGGCAGCAGCTCGGGATTCTGCGTGTGTGCTGCAAACACATACAAGGATGAATATTGATGAAACGGCTCACTCGGACCAAAAAGGGATAAATGAAGCCGGGCGGGTAGAGGGAACGTGGCCCATTCTGTGCACGGTTCTCGGAGTGACAATCCTAAGTTTTGTTGTGGGTTGCGTGTGTGAATACGACGACAGCTGCAGCGACGGGTCCTGCAGCGACAAAACGGTTTTAATCCAATTCTACTCCGAGACGCAGGACGGCTGCAGACACACACCGGTGTAAATAGATTAAGACCTGGGAAGGATGCACTTGTAGGTGCATTAGCATATTGATGAGAAACTCTTTTCAGACCGAAACGTGCACGTGTGTGTGAACGGGTGAATGTGTGCGGATCAGTTATGTGCAGGGTTTGTTTGAAGAGATGTGGGTTGAACACGACGACTCCTGCAGAAACATCTCTTTGTTTGTTTCCTTCCTTTGCCAAAGTTATTTAGTCTGGGATCTTTGTCTTGGAATTAAAACCCTGTGGAAACAACCAGGATTGTATCCGCCATGGTCGTACACACCAGCATCAGGTAAACACATCAAATCCTCAACTTGATTTTCTGGCTTGAACTAGTCTCCAAAACAACATCTGAGAATGTGGGCGTTGTGTTTTGATTGTGTGTTTAAAGGACGACACAACTTCAAAAGCCTGGTGCGGTAGAAAACAGGTCTTTGATTTTGGTTGTAGGATGAAGGATTGAGCTTCAGGTTCCTGCCTGACCCACAGCACTGTTGCATACATGCCTGAGGAGGAGGAGGAGGAGGAGGAGGAGGAGCAGAAAGGCTGGTCTGAGCGGGGCTCGACATGTGACTGACACCTCTCTCCTCTTTGTCTTTGCCACTCCAATTAGCTCGGTGACGGGTGTGGGCAGGGAAACTAGACGATCAATTACCGTCTTCTCCCCACACATCCCCTCTTCATCTTCCACACGTCTCTGTTCATGCTCCATCCCTCACCTCTTCTCTCCTTTCTTTAATTTATGGTCTTTCCTCACCTTGTCCATCCTCCACTGGTGACCTCACCCCATCCTCTCTGCTCTCTGGGTTTCACCGCAGCAGTCAGGTTGACGGTGAGAGGAGAGGAGGGAACATGTCAGTGGGAACTGGGAGGCTTCCTCCTGCGTTAAACTCACACACACACACACACACACACTCACACGCACACACACACTGAGCAGAAAGCCCTGCCAGGCGTGACTCTGCTGTGACTCCACTCCTGCAGGTGAAGCCGGAGTGGAGGCTGCACAGTCCTCTGGGGGGGGGCCTCTTGACCATTGCCTCATTGAGAAGGCAAAACAGACCCTTTGCTCGAGTCGCATATATGTGGAGAATCAGCAGGTTATTTAAAACACTGACGCCACTGCAGGTTTCAGGGAGGGTCTTCTTTCACCGTGCCGTTTAATGGTGGAAGTTTGCCACCTGCTGGAAACAATCATCACCTTCTGTGGCTGTCCTTGATCAAACCTCTCTGGTGGTTTCCCTTTAATGGAACGACTCTGCCCCTCTCTGACATTTAGCTCCGCTCAAACCTCCACAGGAAGCGTCCCTCTCAGTTAAGGTCAAAAGCTAAAAATTCTTGACGCCCGACGACGAGGATCAAATTAAAAATGATCCCAAAAATATCTAGCAAATTTCCAACCTTGCTCTCAATTTTTAAATGGCCTCAGGCGGAAGATAAAACCCCCCACGTGCTGATCATCTCTCAGCAGCCCTGTAGCCGTGAACAACACACCGAGTCCTGGGGTACACGAGGCGGTCATATATTACGTGCTGTCAAAGGGGCCCTGCACTATATTGAATAGCTACTGTAGTTCATTCACTTACACAGTAAAACCTCTGATTCAAATGAAAGAACAAAGCCTTCTCTTTACCCTGTGTTCAATTTCAGCCTATTTCACTCCATAGAAATCAATCACTCACTCAAAGTGAATCGAAAACAATGAGGTAAAAAAAATACAGCGTCAGCACAAGGCGAAGACTCGGTTAAATCTTGAAGCATGTATATGTGTGATGCTGAGCCTCAGTACATTGATGAGCATTGACGTGTAAACGCTGGACTGGTTTTGTAATTGCAGCTGAATTCTGATGGACATTAGGCATGAGAGACAGGTGCTAGTAGTTTAAATATATCTGTAGTGGCATGGATTTACCACTGGACAGTATGTACATACAGTAAACCCCCCCCACTGGCTATGACTGGGACGGAGGCACAAACAAACAGTTCCATCAACCCTCCATCTCTGAAACTCTCATTAAAAACAGACTCAGTTTCATACTTGCCTGTTTAATGTTTGCCTGAAAACGTCAAGGTAGCAAAAAACGGGCGAGGTTTTCCTTTTTCAATGTGTCATGGCACCATTATTTATTAAAGTTATGCATAACCTTCCAACTTGATCATTGTACAGTATATGTTGAACTTCATGACATTGTTAGAATATCAGGCAGTCAGATCAGAACAGCCAATAGTAGCAGAGAGAAGCAGCATTTCTGTCAGAAGCTAATACAGAGAGAGCGTGGCCGCTCCTTGCAGAAGAGGAGGGGGGGGGGGCAAGATCCCCAAAGGGAAGATGAGAAAGCATGACATATAGAGTGCAGCAGGGGATAAAGAAACATGATTGCCAGGGGGCGGCGAGGAGGAAAAAAAAGGAAGGATGACACCTGTAAGTGTTCAAAAGGAAGAAGAAGGAGAAGAGTCACACGCAAAGGAGGAGAGGAGTAGACAGGAGGAAAAATAGCCCTCACAGCGAGGAGGGGGAGGGGGGGAGGAGGAGGAGGAGGCACAGAAATGCAACAGGACCAGATCAGAGCCTCGAGACTCTTCATTCTAGTTAACACCACACCTAGAATTTGTCTAAAATTCTAGTCTTTTAACACAGTTCAAGAGTTTCAACACAATGGGATCTATCCATCACCAGTGCGACTCCGGCCTCTATCAGTCTGAATACACTCCTGCCACTTCATCAGGACTTTGCTCGGCTGACGCCCGCGTGCACTCACCACTCACACGAAGCCCGTGTGACGGACGCAGGGAGGAGCAGTCGAAAAGGTAACACCATGGCCAAAAGCATGCAAGCAATGTGGAAACACTTTTTAAAAAAAAAACGAAAAAAATTAAAAGAAAGAAAATAAATACATCTTGGGATAAAAAAAATCTTAATACATTATCTTAAAATTTTCCTTTTCTTGTTTTGTGTTTCATATATATATATTCTAAACACACATCTTTGTACATTTTGGTATAAGTTCTCTTTCTTGCAGGGAGTTCGGGGGGGAAATGGGTGTTAGATGGTCGAGGGGTGAGGTTCTGGGGCAATCCCACTTCCCTGATTGCCTTGTGCTGATGGAGGGGAGAGAAGGGTTGGGGGTGCGGCGTCGCTAATGACACCACGGTTCTGCTCACACTCTCAGTCTCTCATTCTCAGTGGCGGCCGCGGGCGGCGGCGATGGAAAGGAAAAGAGGGGGACTCAGCAGTGAGAGGACAAGCTTATAGGAGGTCCAGAAAGTCCAGGACACGAGAAGTAAGAACAGACGACGGGTCGGGACTTCCTCTTTGGGACCAGAGCCAGAAGCCGTGGCGTGGACTTCCACTATCTCTTATCTGAGGGTAAAGAAACGTTGAGGTGAAGGATCAGACGATGGACACATAGAGGAAGTGATTCAAGTGTTGAGATGCAGTGATTCATGCTGACGATGAGATACCTTTGTTTCCGTCCATGTCTGATGAGGACCTTTCAGGCCTTCGGCGTATTAGATTATTGTACTTGGCCTCAACGTCCTGCAGGGGAAAGAAACAATCCACTGTAAGATCACACAGTAAAAATGATCGCTTTGTGTTCATCACTCAGTTTGTTACATGTGATGAGGAGCTGAAAGGGAATACATGTCAGGTACCTTCAGATAGCTCAGGTTGGACTGAAGGCTTCTGAGGTGAGACAGGACTTGTCTGCTGACAGAGGAGAGGCTGCCGGCCTGAGACGCCGAGGAAAACCTCAAGTTGATGCCGGAGTCCGTGGCGCAGCCTTGTGAGGTTCTCAGCTGCTTCCCTGTGGTTGATGCCAAGATGTCGTCATCTGTGCTGCTCTCCCCCGGGCCACCGTAGCCCTCCAGGACTAAGTATCCTGCTGAGAGAATGAAAAGAAGCCCTTTTACACAAATGTCATCAGAGGAGGGACACAGAGCGCAGATCAAACCAAAGTGAGAGAAGTTCAAACTGTTTAAATCTGCGGCCCCGGGCTCACCATAATCGTCAGGAGAGTCGAAGAAGCCCGTGTCTCCAGAGCCCAGGTCCTGAGCCGGGTCCTCCGTGTGAGAGCTGCTCTTCTCGGAGCCGTTGTGGACCATCACTCGTGCGCGGCTGTCGATGGGTGTCCGCAGAGACGTGGTCCTGAGGAGACGAGCCCCTGTGGAACGTTTGCTTTGCTCTGCAGCCTCCTGGGACATCAGCTGGGTCACCAACACCTGCTTTAATGCTGCCACTAACGGTCAGGGGAGAGATATGGGTTATTGATATATATATCTTTTTTAAATTACGTATAAACTATATTAGGTTTTTGAGTTATCTGTTCTGAGCACTTACGTGTTTTCAGTGCTTCGTCTGCTCTAGAGGGATACACGTTAAACGAGTCTCCTTCTCTGCCGTCAGCCGCTCGGTAAGGAAGCTCCGGATCCACAAAGCCTTCCTCCTCCTGCTCCTCTTCCTCAGCCTTTGTCATCTCGAATGGATTATTACCAGGTAGAGAGATCGGCAATGCGCTTCTCGGGGCCGGACTGCTCTCTTTATCTAATGCGGAGCGATTACAGTTATCAGAGGAGTTCTAATTAGATGAGGATTGTCGACACAGTTGAGAAGCACCGAATAATGAAGTAACAAGGAAAGACGAAGGGAAGCAATGTGTGAGAAAGTGGCACCTGTTGACTGGGTGCTGCCGGTGGATGTGCGGTCTGCGTCTCGACTCAGCCTGGAAACACCCGCGGTAATGATCTCCACGTCGTCTCTCTCCCCGCTGGCACACAAGCAACATCTTTTTGTCAGTAACAAGCTCAAACCCTGAGAACCATCACATCCAATCGAATTACGAAAGATGACGAAGCAACATACTCGCTCTGAGGTAACGGGATGATGCTGTGAGGTTTGACTTTCATGGCCTCCGCCCTCTGGATGATTAGACGCTGCCACCTTTCGTTAAGGCAACAAAAGAAATGTTGTCAGATCACTAAACAGCTGGAACAATACAAATGGGAGGAAGCGATCAAACGATGTTTCTCACGTTATCTGATCTGCGACTGTGGGCGCCATCAGCTCGTAGATCTGGGCCCCGTTGTCGGACATGGACAGGACGAAAAAGGACTTGTTGTCTGGATGGGGAGAGAGTGGAGAGACGGTTTGAGGTGAGACTAATCACTTTGATGCTACCATTTATGCACAAGCTGTTTTCAGACCTGCACTGAACCCTGGACATTTGTATGTGCGAATGCAAATGTTCCGATCAGTTACTCTAAACATTCTCCAGAACTTTTCCTGCCAGGCTGCTAGTCAAACGTCTGGAAAATGAGCCCATGTGAGAATACGGCAGGAAAATGTGGGTAGAATTCACAGCGAGAAGGTGGGTGTGTTGATGACGCTTCTACATGATGGACGCAAAATGAATCAACTTGGGAGGACAAGCTTTTTCTGATGAGCTTGCCAGGCTTTCGGCAGTAGAATTCATTTGTCATGTCCTGACGCCTGTGTGCTCTACTCGGGCGCCACGCCTCCCCTCCCCTGAATGTTCTGGACATTTTCCTGTTATTGTTAACGCGTCTGACTCAGACAATCTCCTGCTGTATTCTTTACATGCGAAGAGCAAACTCTGCAAACTGTTTAGACTAAAATTTTACAGACATCATGTCTTAAATAACTGCAGAAACATAGATCATCACATCATCGGGTTCTGTTTGAGCTATTTGAGAAAGCAAGAGCGGGATGATGCTTTTCAAATGTCTCCTGTGAGAGATTGTTGTGTTAACTGACCTGTGGCCACAGAGCGCACCAGCACTGTGTTGAGTTTGATGATGGGGCTGAAGATATGTTTGGTATCTGCGGTGCCTGCCAGGTTTTTGCTGTGACACTTCAGGATCAGACGCTCATCTTGTTTCTGCAGCAGGACCAGGATGTCCTCCAGGAGGAGCGTGTACAACTCTACAGAACAGACAGAGAACACTGTTATTTCCCGTATTCACAAACTCTACTCATCAATAA
The DNA here is from genome assembly GCF_947347685.1 of Pleuronectes platessa. Taxonomy (NCBI): domain Eukaryota; kingdom Metazoa; phylum Chordata; class Actinopteri; order Pleuronectiformes; family Pleuronectidae; genus Pleuronectes; species Pleuronectes platessa. The sequence continues at coordinate 12,805,300 of NC_070630.1, read as the reverse complement.
TCAGTCTAGTAAAGAATTGATTACAAACCGATAGTCTTGTCCTTGTTCACTTTCCATGACAGAGGTCCCTCGTGCACCATTGTTCTCTTGGTAAGATCCAGGTTCTGAAGAATGTGAACGATGAAATAAGTCAAACATCTTCTCACTGATTCCTACTGGTCTATTTTTTCTTTATCTGGCAGAGATTTCAAACTGCAATGCGTGGGTTTAAAATGAGAGAGGGCGCCCTAAGTGAAACTAAAAGGGTCATGTAGACATCTCACCTTTAGCTCCAGGATCACAGGGTTATCTGTCTGCTTCAGAGAGGACAGATCCAGTCGTCTCTGATAGTCCTCCAGCCTCTGGAGTGGGGATTGAGAGAAAGAGACAGAGGAAAAAGGGATAAGTGAGTGCTTTTAAAAAAAAGGAAGCCCCCGCCCGGGGAGTGAAGAAGGTGGTGATAAAATAAACTTTGAGCCGAGCAGGAAAGACGTGGAGGACTTAGGATGAGACTGAAGGGGATGTAGAGAAAAGTCCTGAAATGGAAAGAGGGTTTCTTAAAGCACACACCTGCTTGTCCTCAGATTCCTTCACAGCCTGGTTGACGTGATTTAGGATCCTCCTGCAGCAGTCGGCCGCCTGCTTCACTTTGTCCTTCTCCACCGTGTTGTCTGAAAGATTTTATGATATCAAATTAGGCCTACTCACTTATCCAGGGAGGCGGGTGTCTGGTTATTTCACATTTCCTCCCTCCATTAACAAACAATCATTCTCGATAATGATGATAAAGCAAGGGGGCATTATGATCCTATAATAGCCGGTTGTAATTTATCATTAGTGTGTTCTCTCTGTGTGAGACTCGAACCCCCCGGACTAAAATGATGGACCAAATAATGGGCGATACATTTCCTAAAATGTGCACCAACGCTCCGGGACCATAAAAGTGATAATCTCTCCATTAGTCTGCGTAATTCTCTAATGGCTGTCTAGTAACCACATAAGACTTCATTTGGTTCATTTTTATCCACTTTTCTTCTTTCTCAGGAGATTTCCATTTTTATCAATTTCATTCATATCACAATCGTGTTATAAAACCCAAACGAGCTATTATTCCTGTATTAAGCATCACCATGGTTACTAGCAACATGAGAAACATTAACTCTAAGGATCTCATTGATTTGAGGATCACAGGACGGAAAGGCTGGACTCCAGTTGAAGAGGTCATGTGGAGAGATCATTTTCTTGTCTAGACCATATGAATAACAACCTTACTGGTGGAACAATCCATACAGCTATCAACACAGTGTGTGGCCCTGAGTACTGGCAGGCTGATGTTGTTGCCTTATGAAACCACATTTAAAGTCACAAGATACAGATTTGTCTTTGGATCTATTGAATTCCACACACTGATTAATATATGTCCCATAAATATATAAATACATCCATGCATTATTCTCTTAGAAATGTATTTATAAAAAAAAAAGCGCAAAGCCCAATCTCCCGATATTAAAGAAAGTAATACAAATGTCTTGTTTGATTCCTTTGTCCAGATCTGCCCCAAACAGACGGGGGTGAAAACACGAGGGGGGTTTATAATCTTGGTAAGGATCCCTAAGAACTTTGAGCAAGATGGAATTCTCGTGGCTATCATTGTGCTTCATGTTAATCTGTCACGTCTACATTGTTCAACCATTATTCAACATGTCTAATATTTATCAGCTGGAATTTTTACTTTATCAAATCATCCTGTTTATTAACTGTTAAAAGACAACACATGTGGTGAATGTACAGAGTAATAAATGCATGGTGGTCTGCAGGGCGACAGCACTCTACCTGTGTACTTGGAGATGTTCTCTAGGAGCAGAGGGTACTTGGTGAGTCGCTGCATCTCGACAGGAATGATGTCTTTAAGCTGCAGTCTGCGACACAGTCTGTTACTCTCTGCCTCCTGAAAAAGCAATGAAGATTACAAGTTACACTTACACGGTCACCTAACTGTGTAATCTTACAGATATAGAGAGTGAATGAGCTACATTTCAGTTGAATTGAACAGGACATATCAAAACTGTTTAAATCTCCTGTGTGACACATTTTGAGTATTTCATTCAGTCTCGTAGCTGACTGGAACCATTCATCTTTAAACGATGAATTATTTGAATGTGAATGTTGTGTAATGTAAAAGGATAACGTCAGTACCTGGATGAACGAAGTGAACCTGGAGTCTTTCTTCTGCTTGGTCTTAATGATCTCCAGAGCGAAAGGCTGGTTACTGCAGAACGTCCCCACCGCCTGCTTGATCTTCTCCTCCCCGCCACTGAACTGTAACCACCACACCCAAGACGGGACAGAGTCGAGACGGACAGAGCAGAGGAATCAGACACTCGGTCGCTCTAGGTCATGGGGCGTGTGGTTGCCATGGAAATGCCTAGTATTTAACACTTATAACGAGCGGTACCTCCCAGAAGGGGGCCGGGCTTAGGTCCTCGTAGAAGAGGCAGCTTAAGTTTAAACGTAGACGAGATCGACTTTGAGACCCCCAGGGAACCGTTTACCCTACTTATCCCCATAGAGACATTTCAGACATGGAGGCCCAGTGATACTGTATGTAGCTACCTCATATCTTATGTATCTCACCCGATGCTGAGATGCGGAGATGTCAAGACACATTAAGGGCATCGTCTGACGTAACATTTACTGACGAGTGGGCTTCCATAGAATTTACTAGCTTCTGCTTTGATAGTACTTCTTGTTCCTGAGGAGGGAGAAGCAGTTCTATTCCATCTTTAAGCTTTTGTCTTTCAGGATATCAAGGTGGGATATAAGACTTTGATGTTGATTATGACAACATTGCCAAAAACCTGTTCTCTATTACATAAAAGCTTGAAATAACCATTTTCTTGCTCATATGACAGGTTAGCAGACGTGAGGCAATTTTGGGCAACAGATCAATTTCTTTGTGCACAATACATTTTTCTCCTGCCACATCAGTCTTCTTGAAATGTATTCACTATAGGAAGATGTTTGAAAGGGGGAAATACAATTTCAGCAAGAGAATTGTACTCACCCAGGAGAGCAAGTCGTCTCCTATCTGATCAATTACTGAGGACTCATTTCTCTTCCGCACGGCTGCCATTTGCTCCAGTATTGAAGCTGAAATTCCAAGAAGAGGCAGCAACGAACAGTCAGTGTGTGCGACAACATGTAAGGATGCTTTGTGTGTGCGCTTTACATTCTGCATACTATCATCATAGTCACTTTAAACGTTAATCAAACTCTTGCTCGCAGAAGTTGTTTTCAGACATGAACGTGACTTTGTCTTTCACATATGAAGAACGCAGCAGGTCATCGTTCCGGTCAGACGTGATAGGAAATGACAACAGGAAAATGTTCAGAACATTCAGGTGAGGGTTGGTGTCAGGGTGGAGCATGCAGCTTGCAGGAGGCAGGACATGACATTTACATTCCACTGCGGAAATCACATGTTTTCTGTTTAAAGCACAGCGACACCACTGTCCGCCCTTATCACCGAGACCTCTTAAATGTTGTCGTCTTTCCGAGTTGACATCTACATCTGCATGTACGACACAATTCTTCATCTTGAGATAATTCTATTAATTTTGACTTCTTTTCAGTTTTGCATTCATCACGTGTTAGAAATGTCCTCAACATTTTCCTGGTGTATTCTCAGATGGGTTAAATTCCTGCATTTTACTGAGGTGCTGGCAGGACAAGTTCTGGAAAATGTCTGGAGCAACACACGTGGACATATGCATTCTCACATACTCTCCCTCTTTAAAATTGCAGTATAAAGTCCTGAGCTCAGTGCATGTCTGAAAACAGTTTTGATTTTGAGTTTTGTACTGCTTCGTAAATTTCCTAACATAGGCAATACTTTCTGTTCAGGTTGTGTGTGTTTTTGTGTGTGTGTGTGTGTGTGTGTGTGTGTGTGTGTGTGTGTGTGTGTGTGTGTGTGTGTGTGTGTGTGTCTACCATGCAGCTGCAGAATCTCCTCCAGGTTGGTGAAGATGTTCTTGATGTCAGCAGGAGGCAGGATTGTCTCTTTGGAAAGCTTCTGGTAGAAAACGAGGTCCAAAACTCTCAGCATCCGCACGTGTGCACGCTCCGTGTAAAACAGCTCTGCAGACAAAAGGCAAGATGTAAATTCAAGATGGCAGATCATCTGCACATCTCAACATGATGTACGTTGAGACAGAGACTTGGGTCTGAGCCCAGCAAATCCTCTGAAGCATATCTCCCTCTACTCAATGGGTGATATATCATGACAGTTTTTCAAATCACGCAGAGTAGGATCGACTTCATAGAATTTTTGTTGAATAGAAATACAGCCTTCATATATTGTACAATGTTATGCTCTCACCATTGATAACTTCCTGCCTCTTGATTTCATGAGGCCGGAGACCCGCTAGGATTTCTCGCCCCACCAGCTGCTGCCAGTTTGGGGGGTCGTGCTCAGAGTCTGTTCCCTGGTCGTCTTCACTCTGGACATCGGCTGCACCCAGTCCCTCAAGCCTACGGCGAGAGAAAAGTTAGCTTTTCAACTGGCTAATAAAAAGGATCCAGTAAGTATAACCCATCTCCTTTTTTAGATGGATTTAAATCGTATCCTTACCTTCTTATGGCCTTTGGTGTTCCCTCGTGAGCTCTACAGAAAAAGTTAACAGAAAAATCAATGTTATATAAATATTCTCTCTTAAAGGAAGACAATTTGTTGCTGCACATGAGACTGTAAATGCACCTGTCACTCTCTCTGTCGTCCTCTTGCAGTTGGTCCAGATTGTAAAGGTCAAAGTGCGAAGCAGGGTATGGCAGCCCGTCCAGAGGGTCAGTCTGAAGGCCGTCACTCAGCCTGTGGGGGCCTGAGGTCGGAGTTCCACCTGAGAGATGAGGGACAAGTTAGAAACCATCACTGTGTCACTCTTCCCCTCATGTTCATCCGAGTTGATAAGTAACTCACCCATTTCAGCGTCTCGGCTCGTGTCTGAGCTGTAGGTGGTGCTGTTTGGGGATGAGGTGTTGACAGACATGGAGTGTGTGAGCTCAGAGCCCTCACTTGATTGGCTGCATCTTAAACGACCAGTTTCTGTGTGGTCGCTGGCCCCCAGTGAAGGCTGAGACAATTGTTTCTGAGGTCGTGGGCGACCATCCAAGGCTTTACCCACTGAAAATATAGAGAGATGTGTAAACACATTTTTAAATGCTTTAAAAGTATAGCCATAATTTCGGCGTATTTAAAAGTCTAAACTCACCAGATGCCGCTTCGATGCGGCTGGGCCGCCGCTGAGGACCAAGGATGCTGGGAAATCTGGGTTTCTTCACCTTCTCTTCTCCTCCATCCTTTTCTGACTTTATGCTTTTCTGTATTTGATCAAAAATACAAGCAAACACAGTGTGTCAGGCAGGTGACAAAAAGGGGAAAGGTCCCATAGCGCAGCAAACAATATTGAAATACCTTGATCTTGGGGAGAAAGTTGATCCGGACCCGTTTGGACTCCAGACTGCGAGGTTCCTTGACCCTCACACCAAGGTGCTTCATGTATGTATAGATGACATACTGCATGGTAGTGCTAAATGACAACAAAGTTTCTCAATTATAACCAACTAAACAACAGAAAGCTATCATTCAAAGTGAACAAGTGTCCATATTGTGGATTGTACCATATGTCATTCTCATACAATCTCTACACAACCATCTGGACTGTGCTGCGACCATATGGCATTTCAAACTACACTGTTGGAATCAGTCCCACGTTTGAATTATTCAGTATAAACATACTGCATAAATTACATGTTTTCTTTGAGACACTGCCCGAATGCTTTATGTGTAAACTGTGGGGGATGTGGAAAAGGGACTTGGATGAAACCAATATGTTGTTTTGTTTTCTTTGTCAAAACAGCAAAGAACTGAAAACACTGACTGACTGAATTTAGGACATACAATGATTTAAAAGAGCCAGTGATTGTAAAATATTGTGTTGTGACAGAATGTGATGAACATTCTTGACGTATCTACATTGTGCCCATTTACAGGTTTGCAATCTTAATTTGTTTGGCCAACCGGCGTAGGTTTGCATTGTGTTATGTTCAAAATACACATTGGTTATCTAATAACATACATTTCTACTTTGCCAGTTGTCACTATCGCTCTCAATTTTAGCTCTCTCTTCTGCCAGGTCTGCTCTGATTGGTCAGCTGGCCCCCTCTTGCGATTGGTCAACATTTTACTAAGAGGCTTCCTGATCAGATATTAACACTGCTGTCGCCTTGGTAACAGTGCTATTAGGTCTGCCATATCAATTTGAGCCAAACTAGCCCCTCGGTGGTCACGTCACATGGTGCAGTAAATGCTCTGTACAGGAGCAGTGTTTTCTGTGGTAAAGAAAATCTCACTTTGCCGTCGACTTTGACCTGTGTAATTCCAAAAAGCTTTTATGAGCACATAAAATGATGCACTAAAGGTAAAAGAAAAAGCCCCACAAAGCGTAATATTGGCACTGTATTTATCCTCGATGCACTTAAAGAGATCTTCGTGTCAATCAACCGAATGCACCACAAAACTAGTTCACTCACCATTTCTCTTCCTCTGTGGTCTGAGTAGTTAAGCTAGAAACGACACAAGGAGAAGAAAGAAAAATTGTTTCAGTGGCTGGTAATGGATAGAAACATGTGATTGGGTTAGAGAGCATCTGTGCAACAAACAAGCAGCACATGTCTTGGTGGGTGCCATGTGTGTTACGTGTGTGCATGTGCTACTTACAGGATATCCTCTATCTTGGTGATGATGCTTTCGGCATATGAGCGCTCTCTCTCCAGAGTGACCCGGTCTCTGACTCCCTCTTGGTCCAGTCTCGCCAATTCAGCTGCAGCCACTGTTAGACCCATACTGCGCTTCTGCCTACATGGTCAGACATAATAATGTTAATACTTTCTCAGCAAAATGTGGCTAACCATAGCGAGATACTACTTTTTGTGTAGTGGGAACGAACTACTTTCTCATATTCATTACTTATTGGAACATACACAGTTCAGTAAGAACAAATTCTGTGTTCACACGTTTACCTGAAATCCTCAAGGTTCTTCTGAATGTCAGGGAGCAGAGAGTCCTGCAGTGTTTGAACGTGTTGCCTGTTTATTTCCTCTGGGATCAGTTCTGTCCGCCGTCGATCTGCACACACGCACGCATGCACACACACTCAGATACACTGTACACCAAGTACCAACCGATTGTGACATGTGCACTCTAAATAGGTGATAATAAGACTAAGCAATAGTTTCCAAACCACCAGAGCTTGTGATTAGTCAGGAATGTGCATGACTGAGTAAGTGATCACTTACAGGGACTGTATAATGAGGACGGACAAATGGTTTAATTGAGTTAACAGAAGCACAAAAGGTGAGCGTAAAAAAAAAAAAAAGACGACACTGAGCAGAAGCAAACACACACATCCAGCATGATATACTTACCGAGGTCAGAAGAGATAGATTCAGGGATAGCAACTTTCAAATTCTGTAACAAGAAAAAAACTGATTTATGCTTTGACAACAAATTTGAACACATATTAATTTGATATGATGATTTGGTTTGTTTGTTTATTTTATCCTTGTTTTTCCTGTATGTATGAATGTGGAGCCGGTCAGTGACACATTTATCCCCCTATTCTTACCTGTAAATTGTTCAATTCTCTGGTAACTGTGCTAATGCAATATTTTTGGTATCTCATTTATTTTTGTTCAGGATATTAAAACAAAGACAATAACAAGAGATGTAAAGGCCTGTTGTTTTCTCCATAGTTCCCTCCGACAAACAGAAACTACTTACAGCTCCTCGGTCTATGAAGAAGGTGTGGAGGTCCATGAACACCCGTCTGGTCTCTTTGGAGTTGGTCTGCTTGTAGAGGTCAGCATAGAGGTAGCAAAGCTGAGGACACAAGATTAGGAAATATTTAAAAAACAGCCACCAGCAGAGTGTCTGGCTGCATGAAATGAATATGCACAAGGGTTTAAACAGGGTGAGAAGGGAGCTTACCACAGGAGCAGGGTCAAACTGAGAGATGACATGGTGAAGGAAGGCTGTGAGGTGGGCGGGTCGAGACTTGAGCTGCTCGATGCTGTTAAAGTTGTGACACTGGCCGTTTGTCTGAAACACAGTCAGGACAACAGTTTGCAATCTGACAATAATCGTACTTTAATTGGAGCAACAACAATACTAAAGAGAGCCAGGTCTTTAAAATATATTCAGTATATGTCGGCTGTATTTAGAGATAATAAGATGGTAAGATACCTGTTCCTGGTCCGAATCAAAATAGTCGTCCTCAGCTCCAATGATTTGTGAGACGAGGCGAGAGGAGGAAGGACTGCTGACTGTGGTGGGGGACAGAGAGTCCTGGGGACAAGACATTCATATATTGTTAAGAACAGTTTCCTATAAAGGTTGCACAATTATAAAATTTACCAATTAAGTGGATATTTTAAGGAGAATTGAACAAAGCTAAAAAGTACAGTTACCAGGTCAGTGGTGTCCGCTGCATCTGGGGAGTGGCAGGAGTTGAAGCTGTTCCTGGGTGTGCACTTTGGGCTGGAGCTGGATGTCTCTCTTGGGAATAAAACTTCTGGAGATCCAGGCCCAAATCTGTGGGATAACTGGAGATGGGATGGAACAAACCATTACATTATCATTCAGTCTGAATTTAGCGAAAGAAATAACTGAACAAGTCCTTCTAAATAAATCTTTACTGTCAATATGTACAGTAACAGTGGCAACACTGGTGTTGTAAAGACTTTAAGAAACCATATCTAAGCAGGGCTAATCCAATAAATAATCCAATAACCTACCTGGGCTCCGACTAAAGGTTTAATGTGAAGCTCAGAGTGAAATTTGAACTGTGTTGTCGAGGCGGAAAAACTTACAGGCGTGCTGCTCCAGGACATGTCTGTGTTGTTGTCTCCCTTTGAGGTGAGAGTGTGCTCGGACACAAACATGCTACCATAATCTGCATCACCACCTGGAACCCCCTCCTAAAGGATTTATGTAAACACAACATTTATTATCAATTGGGAACCATCTTATTACATAAAGAACAAGATATACAAAGTGGGAACTGAAATGTAAGAATAAAATGTGTTTAAAACCTAACGGCAATAAGCAAACTGATGCATTCATAAATGTATCAGTATTTTAAGAGTGTACATTCATAAAATACCACTTTCTTTTCAAATTCAGAGAGTAATGTGTTGACGCACATAACAAAAGGCTCAGTAAGCAATGTATATAAAATAAGCTGTCACACAGACACAAAAGAGTGGCTTCCCATAGAGAAAGCCTAATCCTTTGATAAGATTAGGATTTATGTTAGTCTGAAACGGGCCCTAAATGCTCGACACAAAATCACACAAAGACTGCTTGGGATTTGCTGGTAGAGCAGTGTCCCTACATAGCCCCACTATGTCGCCTAAATGTACGAGTTACTTAGTTGGAGGGGAGGTATTTGCTTTACCTGTGTTGCCCGAGTGGCCTTGAAGAGCTGACCCTGCAGCTGAGGAATGTGTTTTTTAGCTTCCAGGATGTCTTTCAGTAGTTTGGGGGAGGGGTTCTTGCTGTACTCCTCCTTCATAGCCTAGACAGCGAGAGGGGTGAAATCAAAACAAGGAATCATACCTATGTTTACTCTGGCACGGAGTATAGGGATTTTAAAGGAAAGCCCCAACAAAACTCATTTAGTAGGATGAGGAAAACGTAGATAAAACATAATCTCCAAGATGATGAGAAGAATGATGAAGAGGAAGGGATGTTTGTGGAAGTGAAATACAGGAAGAGAGCAACAACTGATGCCATTTAGTACCCATGGTGGTTGTGAAGAGAGGCGGTCCTGAGGACTGTAGGGGCGTTCTGATGCTGGGGAGTTTGGAGAGGAAATGCTAACACCCAACATTTCAGACTCTGCCTCCGACAAAGGGATCTGGGCGAGCCCTGGAGGGCGCCCCAGCACTGTGAGGGCCACATAGGAGCCCGCTGAAAAAGGAGAAGTAAGGGATGTGTTTTAATTTAAGATTTATGTATTAACAGCGGGAATTTTATTAAACAGAAAGACAGACAAGAAGAACTTACATTTGATTAGCTTCACCACTTCAATGTGGTTAGAATGTGTTACAAGGGTCCCATTGACCTAGAAGACAGTAATGATACAATGATGAGAATCAAGACTGATACAGACGACAACAACCTTCCATTCAAGGCCTAGATCTCCACATTGATGTCTTCTCACTCCAGCTTCACACACTCACAACAGACTGGAGTATATAGTGTAATTGACCAGAAGGTGGCAGCATACAGCCTCTGCATTGGCCTTGGACTAGAAAACAGTGAAGCTGACCGTTTAAGGAGGTAGATGAACACAATACCTTGATGATCCTGTCTCCTGTCTGAACACCTGCCCGCATTGCAGCCCCATCTGGCAAACACAGAGGAATAAGAGAATTAAAAAAACAGAGGCGGGCAGGAAAGAAACAAAAATAAATGGAAGATGGAAATGTATAGAAGGGAAAACTGAGAGAAAACAAAGCTTTGTGGTGTAATTGTGGATTTTTCCCCACAACGAGTACACCATGTAGCCCTGACAGACCAGATGTTGCAGAGTGACTACTGAGGTGCTATTTTGAAAGACCATAACAGTGGTTATATTACGAGAAGGACCTGTTTCACAGCTCCACCCCAAACAAAGGGATTTAGGCCTGAGACAGGTTATTATAAGATGCAGCTCTGGCTCTAGAGTCAGCAGCAAGGAGCTGAAGAAGAAAATAAATACAGTTTAAAGAAAGCACTACTTGTGATGATCATTTTGGGTCTTCAGTTTAGCATTAATGTGAACATTTTAAACAGTGTCACCGAAATAAGGATATAATATTGTCCTATCAGTCTTTTTTTAGTTTCACACTAACCAGTTACTTGCTGCTCTGTTTACAATGAAATGAAAAACAACTTTTATAAATTATTCAAATGAAACCAAGTAGATGGCTCCTGGTGGTGAGTGATTAACAAAGGCACAAATGGAGAGCCGTACAGGAATAGGTGAACCCCGACAAAGCACTGATGAGCGGGCAACTAAAGTCCTGCATCAGTTCCTTCCTCTTCTGTCACTTTCTACTACTGTACACACACTGTCATGTTTTCTGTGGCCTGATAACAGCCGACAGTTAGAGGCCGCAAGTATCCTGTCAAAGTCCCCTTTTTCAAAGACACCACGATATCTGCAGCTATTATGAAACTGCTAAGGAGGAAATATACAGTGCATGACTGCACAGTTATCCCTCAGATCTATGAATGCAGAGCACACTGCCATGACAGTTTGATGTCAGTGCATGAAACGGGAGCCCACACTCTATTGCAAAGGGCTTTACACCACAGTAGAAAGAGAAATCAGTCATTGCAACACCATGTTTTTCTTCTTCCCTTTAAGTTTGAGGCTTCTCCTTACCTTCTTTGACAAGCTGCACAAACACTGGGTTGTCACCACTGACAGTGAGCCCGAAGCCATTTTCATCTTTCTGGATGATTACACATCGCTGGACCAGACCTGCGAGTGACACAGACAGGACAGACAAAACAAAAACAGTGTCTTCAAAAGGACTAAAGTCATTAAGATAAATGTTCTTAGCTTGCTTCAGTCAAGTGCATAACACAGTTATGTGGAAAAATAAAAAGTATACTTCATCCGTGTTTAACTGCAAATATAATATAAATGGATTAGATTGTGTGAAAATACATTTTTATCCTTAGATTATCTTAGAACAAGACGGACATTCATGTACTTACAGTACAATAATTACTGGTCCCCTGCATATATTCCTCCTCCTCCATCCTGACCATGAAGATTTGTTTTCCTCCAAAATTTACACTGAAACTGCTTTTAAATATGATTTTTGTTGCATCCAGTATGGACAAGAGCAATAACCAATAAAGGTTCTACATTTGCCCATGTGGGTATTATCTTTCAAATTGTTTTTACCTATCCTGTAACATGTAAGTAGATAACTCATCTCCAGTAGTCTAGACACTGTTGTGAATAAAACCAGAGGAATGTAAATAAAAAAAAATGTTCTGAGACTGGACAGACACATTTTAAGAGCTTGAATTTTGCAGCACATTTTGACTTAATATATAGAAAAAAACAACTAATTTAATAAATTATTTGATTTCAATTCAATTCAATATTGATCCACATTAGGACATGCAGTATATTTAGAGAGTAAGGTCAAGCGCTGACAATGTTAATACATTGATAAAGACAAAATAAGTCCTGCTTATACTTAAAATGGTCGTAGACGTGTCGTCTCACAGGTCAGGAGGAAGAACGTTACTTTTCAGGTTCTCTACCGTGTTTCATTAGCGTTGCAAACTGAGATTAGAGCTTATCTAACGTCTGGCCGACTGACAGGGAAGTCGACAAAAAAGGAAACACAATGCAAAGAATGCAAAATGCTTAGACAGACAAACAACGTTGTCTCGTGTTATTAAACACAAGGAGTAGATTTTTCCAAAATAGGCAAAACATTTCTATTATGAGAGACCCAGACAGAAGGAGGTGACCCTTGAACTGGTTTTAGTGATGGGTCTGTGATTTCCTGATCGGTGCAGCGTCAACCAGGGAGGGGAGAGTCGATCGATAAGGACAGTGGTGTGGGGGTTGGAGAGTGGAAGGAACGGGGGCTTAAACACAGAGAGCGGCTAAGAGGGGCCAAAAGCCCGAGGCTGGGGGGAAGGGAGTAAAGGGGGGTGAGGTGGAGCTACAGGAGCAGGGGGAAGGGAAACAGGGAGAGGGCAAGGGTGTCAAAAAAACAGATGAAGCTGTATGGGTTAAAGGGCTGGTGTGAATTTGCCTCTAGATGTTGATCTTTTGCCTTTTTAAACTCATTACAGTATTTTAAAGGCTCTGGTTGGTATTTATTAACAGTGAGGAAGAGGCAGGACTGATATGATCGCTGACCAGGTTAATCCATCTCAGCTTATGTATTATTCAGGGTTTTAACTGATCCATAGTCAGCACCCTTTGCTGAAACACAGAGAAATGTACTCAAGACAATAAACTGACCTTTAATGCTGACACTGAGTACCTTAAGCACTGCAGTCACAAAAATAATTAGAATACCACATACAAAGGTCAGACTACTTTTCATAAATCTGAAAGTCGGAGTATTAAGAACTTCAAATAGGAACGTGGCTTTTCATCTGTATAGCAAAAACTGGTTCAAGCAGAAAGACCACAAATATGCTTTGTCCAATGTGACAGTGGAACCTTATCTTAATACAGCGTGTCCAACACAGACGAGACTGTCATCAGCAGAAACTGGCATTTTGGAAAGGCCGCCTTAAGAATTTGTTTTGTCAATTCACGGCTTGTGAGGCCAGGCACCCGCTACAAGTCACTTGTTAGGAAATCTCACATTATCTGACCATTTCTGTCTCTTCTTGTGCCCAACAGCAGTTGAAAGAAATGATGTAAGAAGCACAAGAGAGAAGTTGAACCGGGTTATAATGACACCCTCACACCACAGGAGAGGAGAAGCTCCATAATGACCCTGCTAACATGGTGATCCTGAAAACAAGTCACTAAACCTATTGTTCTGTGGCCGCTCGGCTTTACCCTTTGCAAAAGTAAGTCCCTGTAAGCATGTATGTGTTATTCACTGTGTGAGCTAAATTTTCAATGAATCAACTGAAACTTTGCATAAATATTTGGATCTGACTCAAGTGGAGGGTTTATGGATCAAAGTAAATAGTGCAACTGTATCCAGGTAATCCAAAATCAATCTTTTAAGTTGTGCTTAGCTCAGCTGCTAGGGTCTATGATGAATTCAGTTGAATGGTGAGCATTTTCCTATTAAAAACATTCATAGATTAAGTCATAAGTTATGTTTTTAGCTGTACTTTGGCAATTATATGACTTGAGTTTACTGAGCATAGATAAATATTGACCAGCAGAAAGGATGAGGTTTTAATTGTTTGTGGCACAGAATTTAAAAGCCAAATATTTTGCAAACCGGCAGTGTAAACACTAAGGAAGTTTTCCCTATCAGCAAGTACACACAGAAAAAAATCTGTTGCTTAAGAACTGAACACATCATTTTGCAATGGCTTGAAAAACTGAAATCCTTTTTTCGAGAATGGTGATACCAAACGTCAGGGGGCCATTTGTACTGCTCAGAAAATCCCAATGCTCAATAATAATGAAATACATTATTATTTGAACCATATAATTTCTAAGTAGATCTGAGGTCACTTGTAAATCTACATTTTCATGCCAAAGATACCCAATTTTCCCCATTGTTAGGATTTACTGCTTTTTGTTTTAATAATAATATAATTAATAACAAACTTAACATTTCTCAATTGAGAGTTTCTGTGTTCAAAGTAAGTTGTGTTTAAAAATATTAAATAATTAGCAGATGAATCAATAATGAAAGTGTTAGTTGTGTTAAAGCACATCCTTGGTTCCACAGTTCCAAAGTTGAGTTGATCTCTTAACACTCATTAGCACCGAAATCAGACCTCTAACTGTGCAGACTTATATTTCGATCATTAAAATAAATTTGATAAATAAGACAAGTCATTGCTATCGCTCTGTTTTAAATAAGAGGCAATTTCACACCAGGGTCTGAAGCATGTATAGATGCTAGTTGTCACACCAGCCATTCCCGCAAGAGCATCTTACCACAGGACTCAGGCTTCCCCTCTGCTAGCACACTGCTGCTGCCACTCTTCTGCACCACCAGAGCTTCTGCTCACAGCCCCCACCACGCAGACCACAGCACAGACAGCACAGCAGCAGACAAACACACACATACATACACACAAGCACAAACAAAAACAAGAACAAACACAAGGAAAGGAAACACAAAACAGGAAAGAGAAAATCATGAAGAAGAAACAATCATGGGAGAAGAAAAATTAAATGAACAAATAGCTTGTTGAATAAAATACAATGCTTGGGACAGGCAGGAGTGCAGTCACTAAAAATAAACTTGCTTGGTTTCCTTTCTTAAATACCTCCACTCCTATAGAGGTCACTGTGTATTCATGGTGACTTAAACAAACATTTTTATTTTTTTTAAATAATACAAACGCACTGGAAAACAATTGATAAATGCTAATATTACCAAACTGGACACTGAATATGGGCCTTTGTATTATAATATAATATAATTTGCAATATGTAGCTGGTGCCACTGCATTTTTATTTTAATTTGTGGTATACAAGAAACATATACAAAAAAATAAATATAAAATAAAAACAAAAGGTGCATCTCATACGTGAGGAAGACCCATTATTCATTCAACTATGATAAAAGGTAATACAAATGTTAAGTATACTAAAGCTTTCAAAAGCTACCAAATACTGCCCTTAATCCACTCTTTCAGAAATGTGAATCTAGGTTTTAACATCCCTTTCCAGAGTGCCTGACTACTCCTGCTGTCCCCTTATGATCACTAAAGCAACTAAATTATGGTAGAAAAGGCAACCAGGAGAAAATTTAGGAAAAGATTCATGCAACTTGCAGATAACTAGAAAGAGACAAACAGAAATATCGATCATGCAGGCATGCAGAATGTCATGACACACATTTAAACATGAAACAATTATATTCGTTTAATCCCTGCCTCTTTCCAAACATTGTTAAAAAACATCAGAGAAATACATGGAAAAAGGGTTTTAGTGTGGTGCTACAAACAGGCCGTGCATGTCTTGTTGTGTAACCACTGAGAGACCACATATTCTCTATGTTCCTGTTGCATCATACAGAGATAAGCCCCCATGTGGTGCAGAGATTTTCTTTTTGAGTTTTGAAAACAGAAGCCATATCTCAAATCATGCCGTCCTGATTTGTGGCAACTCAAACAGGGAGTGTCACTGCAACAAACTAGTCTGTTTCTTAACCCGACCTTCACTATTTCACCCTGCAATAAACCTGCAAGCTGGAGTGCATGGCAGGCTTTGGGGCTGTTTGTGTACAAGTCAAGTATTTACTGAGACCACCCAACTATTTTAAGCAGTCAAAACCCACAATGCACTGATTTAAGTAGGAACCATGTGGACAATCAACATGACGCTGCAGGTTTTAAGTTCCTGTGATCAAACCTTTCAGTGCTAATCAGCTTAAAACATCATATTATGTGTCATAGGATTATGACACATAATATTAGATATATTAGATATGCATCTAATTTAACTTTGCATTAGACAAGCAGCAAGTAATTGTAATTTCAATACTTTAAGTCTACCTAAAAGCAAGTTAAATTGTGGTACTTTAATTTTGACTCGAGTACATTTTTGTCAATTTAGCAGTACTTTTAGGTAAATAAAATGTGTGATTGAGTACTTCATCAACAACTGACTCCTCTGCAGTATAGTGCAATTGCGACTGAGATGCCTCAGATTTCCTTATCATATTATAATGTCCAGAGGTGAGACAACTTTTAGAAAATAGATCAAAGAACAAAATAAGTTGTTAGGCTTCAGTGACAAAACCCCACACGTGAAATGTATCTATAACACAAAGCATAGGGAAAGACACACACATCACCTTTCATCATCACAGCATGGCTTGTCCAAACCATCATGAGCACCCTTGTGTTATGAGACCGCTTATGTGTGTGTGTTAGAAAGAGTGAGAAAGAGAGCTGGAAATAAATGAGTGAGAAGGAGACAGACAAAAACACATGAGGCAGTCAGATGAAGTGATGCATACAGAGATAGACGAGGAGGATGGAAAAAAAGAGACAGAGTGGAAAAAAACAAAACAGAATGTGAGTATCAGACTGAAAGGGAAGGCGGAAAGTTACCTGTAGGGTCAAACTCATTGGAGGGAAGTGAGGTTTTGTCACTTCTGGGCTTCTTGTCTGGGGGATGGTCTTTACTGAGAATGCTGCTGGTTCTAGAGAGAGAGAGAGAGAGAGAGAGAGAGAGAGAGAGAGAGAGAGAGAGAAACACCCATGAGGAAAGGTGAACAGACAAAACGGTGGTATTTGTCCTTTATATACTTTACTTTCCCTCATTCAGTCGTCATTTGTCAATAACATTTTTTGTAAATTCATTGCAAAGTATGCATCTCCGCGTAATACTACCCTTTAAATACACACACTGCAGGCGAGAGAAGATTCGTGTGGAATTACAGCAACACACAGAACCAACAATTGTTCACTTTATCATCGAGAATAGTGAAGCAGCTCCGAGTGTATGAATCATGCCGAGTGTGTCTACTGTATAATGTGACAGCCAGAGAGGATGTGGAGCCGCTCTGCTGAGTGCCCCAGAGAGCAGGGCCAGAGAAAGGATGCTCCTCAGAGGAGGTGCCACAAGGCCAGACTCCGGCTTGAACCTTGGGAGGCTGTGTATGGCTGTCTCTGCCTATACCGGCCCCAACTGTGAAAGGCCACTGTTCTGTTCACAGTGAAAGGCGGTGATGGGCCGCCCTTAGAAGAGGGACCCCTTTGTCTGTCACTGTGTGTGTGTGTGTGTGTGTGTGTGTGTGTGTGTGTGTGTCCGTGTGTGTGTGTGTGTGTGTGTGTGTGCGTGTGTGTGTGTCTGTGTGTGTGTATGCACATGAGTGAGGGGGGTAGAGTGAGGGCTATGTTTGGTACAAACTCTGAAGACTTCTGTGTTGCAGCACACCAGGCCTAGTAAAACCTGCCTCATTTCCCTCATCTGGAACTCTGTGCATATGTGTGTTTCCACAGGATTACCTACTCATAAGCACGCATGTCCCCGCGATAAAATATAAGAAAATAAAAACGCTTACCTATTTGCTTTCTTGGGAAACCTGCAACGTAGAAGAGAATGACCATCAGTATCTCACAGGAATTACATTTCACACTATTAATGGCTGTATTCACCTATATGCAGGGTGGAAAACAAGATGCTGAACTCAAGGCAACCTCCGAGACCCACATAGTGGTAAACATGATAATCCTGATTAAAAACCAGAGATCTTCCGCTGCAGATTAAAGCCTTTTCCAGGTCAAATATCCTCAGATCTCCGCTGCGTGTGCCATGATTTAGCTTCTGACAGACATCATGAATTGACTGTAATAATCATATCATAATCACATCCGTGGCCTGTTTACTTGGACGCCGCCTGCCCTGAGACCAACTGCTGCCACGGTAGTAATGTAGCAATTTGTAAAATGTAGGATAATCACCACCATGTTGGGAAAAGGAAATGTTTTACAGGAAGTTTGAGATTTGAGGATTGACCTGCTGTGCAAAGCCACCATGAAGGAAAATGTAGATTTAAGCCAACACTGCAGCGTTAATTCTCACAGCAGGTGTTAGATTCCATCTTTCGGATGAAGCATTTAAGACTCAAAGGTAGCTCAGAGTGTTTTCATACACACAAAATAATTCCATGTTTAGGATTTCTGTGGGTCATTGAGCGATTCTAAGAAAGATTGATACTAATTATTATTTTATTTGTACAGAAAATCTCTTGAACACTGAGGAAGTTACTTAAGCGGCAATCAGCTCGACATTATTGCCATTAGGTCTGCGCATGGTCGTTTCTCTACAGTCGGAGGGAGCCATGTTATGCCATTCTTCTTCATGTTGTAATAGAAACCACTTCCAACTATTTGAAAGTTATATTGTTACACAGTTAATTCTAAATTTAGACTCTGTTTTTTATGATCTTTTATTGTGTAACATTGAAGAGATTGATGTCTCAGCCAGGAAATAATCCCATTAAAGTAAATTCATTTCCAGATTTTATTTCAATGCCCACATCTCTTTATTCAGGGCGTCTTTACTCGGTGTGACACTGATAATTTCAAGCTGTTTGACATTTAGAACTTATGAACATGATCTACTGTCTGCTTTGTGAATGCAAAATAAGACAAATACAACAGGAAATGAGTGTAAACCGCACCAGCACTCTTTACAATTTTTAGACACAAAGTATTATAATAGAGGAATACAGAGAGAATTGTTTAGCCATTTAGAACAGCAGTCTTCCGTCTCACGACTAACTAGCACACATTAACTCTCTTTCTCCTGGCGACAGAGTGTCCCATTCAGACCCTTGCAGGGGCAGCTGAATGGCCCGTTTATGAAAAAGCCTCAGACTGTAATAAGTTCCAGAGCCTTCAGCAGAAAAAAAAAAACTAGCTTTAAGTAACCCACTCCCTAAGAAACCTCGGACTTGGAGAAATGGAAAAGTCAGCACATAAACACACATCCAACTGGGACAGGCGTATGCACACAGGCTCTTGGACGGCAAAACTGAGTAGGCAGATGTTGTTCTTGGTGGATCTTTGAGGAACAAATGAAAACATGACAGTCCAACCAAGTTCTAAGGGGCTGGATGATGCATCCCTCTGGATTATATCCAGAGTTCACTTAACTAGAGTTGAGAGCCTTGCTTTCAGAAATAATGCTATAATCCTATAGTAAGTTTTAATAGCAGCTGTGCACATTAACACCAAACATGATAGGACCTGCCTAAGACACGGGAGAGGGACAAAAGAAGTCATGATGAAAGATTCGAGCATGAGACAGGGACAGGGAGATTGAAAAGGCCTGAGTAGTGACAGATGAGGTGTTAGAGATACAGTAAGAGACTGAGACACAAGGTAGAAGAACACTGTGCACTAGTAAATATTGGGGGTTTAAGTTTAGAAAGAGTGGCATAGAAAAGTGAAAGCCCGGATATTTTTGGCAGTTTTGCTAAAAAAGAGGTCATCAGAAGAAGAGGAAATCATTTTTCATACAAAATACAACACACTAATGTGGCAGGGCTTGTTGTAGTTTCAAGGAATTCAAACATGGTATGACTTTAACCATTATACTATATACGATTTAGGAACTTTTCTGAAATTATAGGTAGTATTTCTAAATGGCTAACTAAAAATATCCCGCAGCAGCAGCACAGAATCCTGAAACTGTACACGTCTGCTGGATGTTGGGTGAAACCTCACCAAAATGCCACTCCAGCTCTCCACAGTAAAAGTCCCAGTTCCCTTGCTGCCCCTGAACTAGATCTGGATCATTGTAAACCCTGTTTTAAAATGTCTGGGTGTGATTGTTCACGACCACTTTTCCAATGCTCAATCAAATAAAAACTGTTCTCTCGAAGGATGACTTTCTGCCTCAGTGGATGACAGTGCCGCTCTCAAATTGATTTTCACGCTAAACAAGCAATGTTGAGCACGGGGGTAAAACCTGACAAGCAAGTCATTTATCACATATCCCCTTGTGTGCGCATATATACACACACACACTGTGAAGTCTTTACAGCATCCTAAGAGTTACACACACATTATTAAGGTTATTTAATTTAAATCTCCTGGGGCAAAACATAGTCACTGCTGTGCTTTCTATGACCAACTACATTGAGTACCTGCTCAGTTACTGTGAACATAGCATGTGACAGTAATGACAACTTGTCAAATTACACAAGTGAAATCGATAAAGGGCATTACTATCATTCCAGTGTTGATTAGTTGAAAATGAGGAACTTATAAAATGGACTAATTAAAAATATTGATTCTGATAATTACCACTAAATGCCGAACAAACTAACTGTAGAACATAACCAGTATGTTGGCAACGCTGCTCACAACTAAATCATTAAGTCAGATTTATGTCGTGACTATGCAGTTTGTCACGTTGGTCGTCAGGCTCCTTGTAAGTGTTCACACGTTTGACCAACGAACCAAAAAATTCTTACAGAACACAAAGTTACAGCCATGACGGTGAAAATCCTGTAAATATCCTGTAAATAATACACGACGATGCTGCAACAAAGTAATACATTTAATGGTAGTATAATGGTGTCAGCCATATTCATCTTTTACTTTGCTTAATGTGTATTTTTTGTGGCAAATGAATAACACTCAATACTAGATAATACTAATACTTGCTATGTTGGAGTGGAAACGAGACTGTGTCATGGTGAAAATAAAGGAAATGAATCAGGAGGTGCTGTGGTGTGTATATTACATAATATCATTGTGTCACTTTTTATATCATATCATGTCAATACCAGTGTATTTTGACACCGACAATTTGTATGAATTTATTTGTTATGGCCAGAAAAGTGTTTTCTTGGGTCACAGTAACCTTGAGCAAACCTAATGTCTCTGACCGTGGCTGCTGCAGGCTCACAGGTATTTAATGGGCAGATAGACGCATACTTGCACTAGGCTGATCAAAGCTGACGTCTTAACTCGTGCTGGTAGTTCAGACAGAATAGGACACAGTAACCACATCAGTTGCATTTCCTTGTTTAACTTGTTATGCACTGACCTGCACTGATAGATTTAGTGTCAACCAGAGGGATTGGAAAGAGATTCGGTATACTGCAAAGCTACAACACATTCATTAGTGCATTATATACACAGTGTATGCACAATTGGAGACACTTGCTATGCTAAACGTGAGGTTAACAATGTGGCGGATAAGGGTAAAAGTCAATATAAAAGAGACGCAAGGACAAAAGTGATATTCGGCTGAGGTCTGAGAGATGCAGCAAAGCAGCTTTAAATGTCAAGATACTGAAACTACTTCTTTGTTAACATTATATTTATTCTAGTTCATCGTCTGTAGCCTACTCGTAATGACTGGTATTAGAGTTTGTGTATGGTATGAGAATGATTAATTTCTCTCTTTAAAACAATTCTGTATTATAATGTGCTGTAAAAGTGTATTTTCGTTTGTTACCGTTGGCTCATTGCTAACAACATCATGCATTCTTTGAAAGGTATTTCTGTTTTTGTTTTTTTAGATTAGAGGGAATGGGATGACATGCAGCCAGGGGCCTGGTCTGGATTAGAATTCGGGTTTGCTGTGGTGAGGACTCAGCCATGACATATGGTACAGGCTTCAACAGGCGAGCTACCAGAAGGCCCTGTCAACATGCATTCTTAACAGTAGCCAAAGACTGACTGTCCAGAGTTAGTCATTGTCGTAGAAAAGATCAACAGACTGAAATGTGAGTATTCGCCTCTACGGACTTAACCCGCAGTTTGGCTTTCACACATGCACAACACAGCGGGAGGTTCTCTGCACAGATGCATTCACAACAGCAACAAATCCTCCATGGTATTCTCGCGAGAGGTGGAGCAGACAGAGGCAGGAACTGACGTATTAACTCCGCTGTGGAGATCACGTGATCATGTTCACAGCACCCTGACACGGTCGATGCTCTTATCACCACAAACTCTCTTGACATCCTTTTTGATGTCTTCTACATCTGTGTCACCGCTTTTTCAGCAGGAGATATTTGATATAAACTGTAATGTAGTTGAGATAGAGAAAATCCTGAGGAGTTGCTTGCTGCAGTGACCCTATGTCTTGATTGTTACAGACTGTTGTCACTGCTTGGTTGACTGATCATATTGAGGGGTCTCACTTTTTTCCCTTGAATTTGCCACAGTCAAGTGTCCCTGACACATTCATTGCTTATTTAACTTCACAGTAAATTTCAAGTGACCTATCACAATTGTTAAACATCAGCAGGGAATCTCTTGTCCAGTAGACAATAGTAAGTAATTTTTCTACTGTATGTACTTATGACACTTCTACTACAAGTAGTACTACATTACTACTACAATACTATTACTCTAATACAACACTATTATAAGAACTAATGTGCAGCGTAAGATAACTGAAAACAGTGAAACATCCAAAACAAGCATTGATATCACTCACTACAAAATTGTATTTGTACTCCTTAATTCTTCAAGTTAGATCAACAGCCAATAGGCGAATTGATTACTCGGCATCACAATTTGTATAAAACAATTCAAAAGAAAAACATAACAAACCTGGATCGTGTAAATCTCTGTGATGCAGTTGTTTTACTAAAATCAGTTCAAGTTATAAAAAAAATGTTTGACTAGAAATTATATGTAGATGAAACAGAAACTCTGCTAACGTTTTCTTTTGAGAACATACAGCTACAATTTAAGAATCAATTTTCCTCACTTCATAAAATTCTTCAGATCTAGCTGTACAAGTCCTAAAGTTTGAGTTAGGACTTCTTCCTGGACGGAGCCATTAAATATGCAGGGAGGGAGAAAGGGAGAGAAGGCAGAGTCAGAACAGGGTGGGATGAGAGGGAGGGGCAGCAGCGGTGGAGCGGGCCTGGGCTTGAATGCTCCATTGAGGTTTGGTGTTTTGATGGAAAACTGTGGCAGAGCTGGGCCAACTGCAGCAACAGTGGTAGGGAGAGAGGCCGGGACCAGACCAGACATGGAGAGAGCAAAAGTAGTGAAAGAGGGAGGGACGAACAGCCCCGAGAGAGCAGGAGTTCTGACACACAGCCATTACTGTGAAAGGGTCTCCCAATACTGAAGAGGAAAGAAAAAAGTAAACAATAAGGACCTACACCAACTCATGCAAAATTCAGGGGAAGCACTTTAGGTTATCCTTAGTTTTTCTTGGAATAAATCTAAGCCGGCACAGACAGATAACTCAACTTTATTGAGTAAAAAACACAAAATAGACACCTCATACCGGTGTGTCAAATGTGGGATATCAATTGGTTGCTGTTCCCCACTGAGCTCAACAGACTCAAAAGGCTCCCAGCTAAACTACAGGGGAAAGTTGAGAAAGTCTCAACTTCATGCAAATCTCTGGCGCAGAGGGGCTGACAACCAGGTTCTGACTATCACACAATCATGATCATCTTCAAATCCAGCAGACGCGCCGCACTGGAAGCACAGATTTACAAAACAGAGGAGTTTTAAGTACATGACCTAAGTACAGGTGGGATTGCACTGAGGATGCATTTGAGAGCCAAACAATCAGACAACATTCAGAGGTGAGCTGGGATACATGAGGTCACGATCTCTTTAGAAGTGGGAACATCCTTGAAAACACATTGATGGAACACCTACTCAGCTGCAATGGTTTCATTATGAAACAAAAATATATTTACACATCTCATTGTTTCCCATAAATGTATTTATTTGTGGCCATCTCCGTGATAACAACTTGACCAACACATCGATTCTTTTCAAATGGGTAAAATCGTATTTTACTGTGAAGCTGCACGAAGCGCATTGATTCACTCAGGCCTTCCTGGCTCTGATCTCTTTCTCCCTTGCATACACAAACACTTTGACAACAGACACATCTGTATAATCAAACTGGCTAAAAACAACTTTATTTGGTCTATGCAAACAAAGGTTATGTATATGTTTCTTTGCATATACAGCAGGGAGGTGAAGAGACCTTCATAAACCTGTCCAGCTGTGATCGTATCCCTGGAGGAGGATGTTGGATAAGAACAGGGCATTTAATTGGGTGGTCAACTACTTTTTATCCGTACTTGTGAAAGTGCCATTAGAGTGGGCAGGCCATGTCCAAGCTAGGAAAACGACTAGCTGGATGTTTGATAAACTAACAAGCCTTTTCCCTGTCGGACATTGCTACAACAACTTGTGCTGTAATACATTCACTGCAGTAATCTGGAGTCTCCTGGCAGAGGCAGAGCTGCACAAATCACAGCACAGGTGTTGTTGGGCTGGGAGAGGTGGGGCCTTGTCTGAAACTGGGAGAGGTTCTGGGAGTTGCCTGCAGGCTGCAGAGATCACACTGAGGTGTGTTCCATTCCAGGAGGTAAAGTACAACATAACCTTGCACACTGCAATACATCCTAGGATGTTAGATTATTCTGGAAATCCTTGCAGGTTTGGAGTGTAACACGATGGTGACAGCACAAATGTCCTCAGCTGGTTTTTGTGCAGAGTCATGCCACTGGCCGGCCACGTAGCTTATGGAACTGGCAATCAACTTTTCAGCCAGGCAGCCATTCATGCCACCGCTTTAAAATTGGGTCTGTGATTCTATCTCAATTGTGCAGTGACACAGCCTCTTCAACAGACACGTCTGCAGCCTTCCAACGGGAGAGGACACACTCCCACAGCTTGTTATCTAATCTATACACCTGAGTCACACAATGTGGGTGCACTCACAAACAGAGTCTGTATGGCGTCACTGCTTTCCACTCCCTGCCAGTGAGAAAGAGTTTACACCCACACAGTGATACTCTTCTACAGCACTCTCTGTACTACTGTGCAGTCTACCATAAGCACAATGAAGTCACCTCTCAACATGTGACTTTGCAACCATGTAGCATGGTGTATACTGAGACTTGAGAAGAGTGTTAAGTGAGTGAATGAGAGAGAAAGAGACACTCAGACAGACAGAGGGAGGGAGGGAGGGAGGGAGGTGTGCTGCGTGTTAGAAAGACAAGAGCAATAGCTCTGGAGCTCAAGCTACAGCCTCAGGGGGAAAACGGTGCCCTTTCTGCCCCAATAAACCTCATCAGGATTCCTAACATGAGGGCCGGGGGATAGACATTTCTTCACGCTATGCTGTCTGCTGTCCTCCAGCATTGGGAAGGCAGAGGAAGGGGTTCAACATGCTACCATGTCCCCAATGCTGCAGGTTCTGGGCCCTGCAACAAATGAGAAAACGCTCTTTCTTTTAATCAATGAATAACTTCTCTTAACTGCGAATTACCACTCAAGCCTCCTTGTAATGCACCAATTTGATTTTCAGTTCAGGTCGGTTTTTGGGGAGATTGGGCAAACTTTAGGACTAAACTGTGAGGTATGTTAAAGGGTCTGCCATTGACACCTGAAATGACGCACTTTCAGATTACTGCAGGATAACAAGTGATACACACAATGATGTATTAACAGCTTTTAAAGGCAGACCCATGATGACCCACAATTGAGCTGATGCAACCTGAAGTAAAAGCACTTTACTGACACTTCATACTCCCCAAAGCTATAACATTTTCCATCTATTACCCTATACTTAGCACAAAAAACGCTAGCTCTGTGAAAGCAGGATGATACTTAATATACTGAGTGATTCATCCCTAAGGGAAACAGTATGTCATGAATGTCCTCATGGGACACCATGAATACCCACACATAGGAATCGTGTAGCAAAGGTTTAATAATATAATCTCTCTTCCTCACGTTCCTTTCACTATTCTGCCTTTTGGCTATCTAAGGGATTTCACCTCATTCAGAAAGCAGTGTCTTCCACTCAGCTGAACTGGTGTCACGATACTGGTTCTTGTAGAGTACGCGTAGGGGTGTGTTAGACTGTCTAGTCACCTCTGAATCAGCAGAAACATGCAGCTCAAGATTAATCACAGTGCAGCAGCAAGTTGCGGGTCTCTCCGACCTGAATGCCTCGAAGCTTTGACCGCTGCAATCAAGGTCTCCATCAGTATTCAAATGATGCCCTAGTTTTGAATTATTGTTATATGTGCATTACCACAGAAATCCAAACAGTAAATCGAGCATTATTCATTATGCAACATCTCAAATTATTATGAGTTATTCTTAGACAAGCACATTTAATAGTTTTGTGCAGAAGCCCTCATCAAACACTACAAACACGCGGGGGGGGGGGGGTGATAGCAATCACTGTTAGATGCTCGCGACACACAACTGGCTTTTGTGATAGTTATCAATGCAATATTAAGGAGAGGTACATATATTATAAAATCCACAATCAGACAAACACACAACAGGTTCATCAACTCCCTCTCTCTCTTCTATGGCAATAAGGTGATTGGATTGGCTGGTGCCTTCGCTGCAGCATGAAAGGTTGAGCAACACAACACCACAGAGCCACAATGCAATTTTGAAATGCATGATGGCACCCCATTCAAAGTGAATGTGCACCGTTTCTGTTGAAGCCTACACGCGTAAATGTGAGTCCTTCATTATATCAAAATTATCAAAATGTTGAAAAGGGCACATGGAGAGGGAGCCCTTCCTCACACACTGAGACAACATTCAATTTGTGCATCCTCATTCTGTGTCCCAGTCTCAACATGTCACGTAGATCACATCCAATTAACTGCAGCAGTGATGCTGCTTTTTAACATCAAGCATCATATTCCTAATATATCTAGGACTCAGCAGACGAGTGTGCACTGAGAACTACAACAAATATGTGTTGTTACATTTAAAGACCCAATGTGTAAAATGAAGAATGTACACAGGAAGAAACCTGTGCTAAAGTGCCACCATCATATCTCATGGGGCGCTGCAGAATATCATTGTTTCTCAAGTGCCATAGTTGGCTTGGAGGCAGTAGCCTAGTTCCTGGCCACAAAACCCTTAGATGGACATGTGAGAATGTGACACTAGGCCATGACAGCTCTCTTTCCTTGTCCCCTTTTTCTTTCATTGTTGTGATCCTGTCTTTTGTAGAGTGAAAGTAATGTTTGGGCCCTGGAGCTTTCTTGGTTAACAGGGCCGAATTGTAGAGAGTGTCCACAAGCATCAGCATCACAGAACTGGGTGACAGACCCCGACTCCCTGTGTACTGAGAGCCCCAGCCAATGTCCAGACTCAACCCTCTTCACAACACCGCTACCCCTGCGGCATTACACGTTTTTCTCCTTTCTCCGATCCCCCTCTCTTTCTCCTTCTCCATCTCCATTTATTTTAGCCAGCCTTGACCAAGTTAATGAAAGAATAATCAATATCCTTAAAAAAAACACATACAGACCCAGCCTGATCCACACAATGGGTTAACAATTTCCCTGCCCACTTTTAATGTCTGCTTGTTTGACTGATGAAGTGGATGATGAAATTTGATGCAATAGTAAATGCTCCCAATCTTGCGGGGCAATAAAAATGTGGTGACGATGGGAAAAGGGGACTAATTGAAGCAAAGAACGGAATAAAAGATTGATGCGATTGAGAGAGTGTGTGAAAAACAGAGAAATGGGACTTGGCAAGAATGACCAGAGTATGGTGAGAGTTGATGTATGCCTGCCAAAGTGGCATCGGAGTGCGAGGCTTCTTACGGTCCCCATTTACATTCTATAAATAAACAAGGCTAAGAATCTGGTCAGTCATTCAATGGCCAATTTCAGGTTTGAGATTTTTTGGTTTGAAAACAGACAATTAGGTGTTTTTTTAAAGCGTTGAAGCTTAAGCTGATATAACAGCGGCCTTTCTGCATTCAATTTACAAAGCATCCCACCTTGTTCAGAATGTGACAATGTGGATAATAACAAAGCATTGTGTTTAATGCATCACTGACAACTGATGTTTTACTGACAAGTGACAACCTACAGCTAGAATAAGACATTCTTTACTCTAGTATTATAGTGACTTTATTAAAGTGACTACGCGAACCAGTGAAGTTGCGGTTTACATCAATGTCTGTCCAGACTCATATGGTGCAAAGGCAGAAGATATATTTTTGTTTAATTAGCAGAAGAACAGTTGAGTTATGGCCAACATTTTATTTTAAGGAGTTGTCAGTAACCCTTACCTTTGCCACCCAATTCTAATCAGTACAACCTTGAGTGCAGGAGGATGAAATTCCCTTCAGGCATTCAAGAATGAGATGGAGGTGAAGTTATATATTGATCTCGACCTCTGACCACAAAATCAAACCAGTTCATCTTTGAGTCGTTTGAATGGTTGTACCAAATGCGAATAAATTCCCTCAAGGAAAATTGGAGAGAACAACATACAGTGTGAAAACATGATGCTTCCAGCCACAGCAGCAACAAAGATTTTAATGGAGAAGAAAGGCCCATAGGCTATCATAAGTGGGATTAAGGTATATAAATTATTCACATTTCATCTCTGCTCTTGACTGTAGCTCAAGGACCTTCAACCATCGCTGCCATCTGGGGGGAAAAATCACACTCTTTCCATGGCAATGGGGTAGGTTACTATTTCAAAAATACTAAGTATGATTTGTGTTCAACAAATGGTTCAAAACACAAATATATTCAGTTCACTATAAGACTGTGTAAAGCCACAACTCAATATATTAGAGTATCTGTAAAGACAGGCTGAACAGCTGTATTCTACTTTTTGAAAAAGATTGATGGTGTCAGATGAAAGGCACCTCTGTTTGCAGATTCCAAAAGAAAAAACAGGTGGTGATTATATGTACTATTACATAATCAGAGTGCACAACATAACATTCGGTTTTTGGTCTTGTTCTCAAATATGATTTATGATTTGACATTTGACCTTTTTTTTTTTACAGAAGACAGCAAATCAGTCCAACAAGAATGCACAAAACAAGCAGAGCCACTGGATTCATGGACACAACCACTCGTATCAACAACACAGGCAATAGTCTCTGTTGTCTTTCGACAAAAATGAAGGCCTATTATAGCACAAAAGCCAAACCCCACCATAAGTGAAAATTCATTATTTAAACATTACAGTGGAACAGGGTGGGTCCTGTGATAACAGCCTACAGCACAATGCACATTGTGTAATCGATATAATTGACTGATTTCGCACCAGCAAAAAGTGGAGGAAATTCTGACAGGATACTCTGCTGGGCTTCTCAGCGTCTGCATCACTAGTTGCTGCTGCTTATAATGGACTGATATGAGCCTGAGAGGAGGTCAGTGGGGTAATTATCTACATCCATCACGAGTGAACTGATACAATTCGGTGCTGTTCATTTCCTTCATGCAGCTCTTCTTTTGAAGTACCCAGCTGCATTTTTAAAGAAACACCAAACATCCATATTCCAAAAAATTTAAGACAGACTCAAAACTTAGGCATGGAGGCTTTAACAGTTCGGGCACAAGTGGCTCAGTGGATGGGCCTGGACCCACAATGACCATCCTGCATCCATATTGCTGGAATTGTGTCCCAATGCCAACTACCACTGCCCCTATTAGTGCGTGCTTCGAATTGCAAGTTACCAATTCATTATTCGCTGAGTGGACTTTTCGAGGGGGTAGAACATTTAATAAGCAAAATAACATGACAAAAAACACTCAACCCCATAAACAGAGCAGCTGACACAGCTTTCCCAGTATCAGTGCTGACTAGATGGAGTAAAGGCATACTGCATTATCAGGGAGGGATGCCAAATGCAGGAGACGCATACAAACAGACTTGGCTGTCAGAAGTCTTCATGAAAACACTTGGTGAAAACACAACAAATTCCTCTGCAGTAAGGCAAAAAAAAACTTTTGATAATCATGTAACTCATTTATTATTGAGTCCTGTTCAAATTGCCAAACATTTGCTGTTTGAAGAATGTCAGCTTGGTTGATTTTCTCTATTACGATTTATTGTTGATGATGGTGAAGAAAAATAGCCTGAAGACATCACTTTGAGCTCTATTAAACTGTGTTGGACATTATAAGTGACAGTATGATGACTAAATTGGTAATTGCCGAATCCCTCATGTCAACAAACGTGCATTACACGTGATGATAAATTAGCTACGGCCAAACTAGTTGCAGACATATTATCAATAACTGGCCACTGATACAAAAAATGTCATCAAACTGGGGAACACTGAAGACAGCCTTAGATGTACCTGACCTACACCGGTGGACATGTAGATGAGCGCACAGCAGACAGCCAGATTGCTCCCACTGAAAGCCATTGTTTACCATTAGTGATGTCACCAGCACCACTTCCCGGGAGGGCCTCAGAGGGGGGGTGGGAAAAAAACGTGGAGATCAGCAGAACTCCATGACAAAGAGCTAAAAGCACACTAAACTGACCCACAGGCTGGCGGCCCAGCCCCAATGGATGATGGGTGCATACTCCCACCATAGTTAACTGAGCGAAAACAAAATGAACAACACATCGCACTGTGGGGGAAAGAGAGAAAGCACGGACAGGGAATTACAGACGCACACAAGAGAGGGGGGGGGGACGACAT
Organism: Pleuronectes platessa; assembly: GCF_947347685.1. Lineage (NCBI taxonomy): Eukaryota > Metazoa > Chordata > Actinopteri > Pleuronectiformes > Pleuronectidae > Pleuronectes > Pleuronectes platessa. Next base: position 12,774,611 of record NC_070630.1, on the reverse strand, counting down.
ACAACACCGCCAATCAATAAAGTCATTATCAAAAGCCACGGATGAAAACACCCTAAAAAACTGCTGCATCTTAAACAGTGATTCTCATCCGAGGCCAAATCGTTTTGGTGCAACAGAGATACAGGGATACTCCAACCAACCCCCACCCCCTAGATGTACCTGACCTACAATGACAGCCTGTTGTCACACTGTTTTGCACGATTTGGGTTTTCGTTAACACAATGCAGTGAATCATGCTCTTCAATTAGAGGAACGACAGCGGCTTTTAGGTCACAGCTTGTGAAACCCCAAAAAACTGATGTCCACCCAAATAGATCCGCCCATATGTGACTTTAACAAAGGACGACTAGTCAAATGTGTGCAGCACAGTCTGTCTCAAGTCTTTGAGGTGCAGCAGCAAATCTGGATATGAAACACACTGCACTTTCGACCAGCAAAAGCATGAGAGATTAGGTTCCTCGTGTCATCTGGAGTATCTCTGTGCTAACCATCTGCTGTTTACATTTTTATTACACGTTTACTGCAGTGAAAAGTACTAGTCTAGTTAATTCTCCTCGTAAAAGCAAGTACAGACATAATATCTACAGCGGTTAGGCTCATACTGACACTCAGTGGTGTGGCCATATGATTTGAATAAATAAAAGTGAACCAAACAAAACAATAAACAGCACCACAATAGCAGTTGGTGCCAGCCACTGTTTCCATCATTGCAGTGGGGGAAGGGGGTCATGTAAAAATGGGGTTGGGCTTTAGCCTCTATAGCTCAAGCCACGGGGATATTTCATTTCCCAACCTGTGCAATAAGCTTCCCCCTGTCAAAATCTACAGAGCACATTCCACTGTATGGAACTGCTGTCCTCGCAGGTATGTGGGATCAAGGTAGGAAGACCTGGTGTGATGCAGTGGCATGTCTCTGCTTCAATGCCAGTAGGAAACTGATTTATTGTCCAGGTACTAAAATCAAAGAGGAGTTTCAGTGACGCAAATAATATTCATGTACAGTATATCGCAATGGATTAGGCGGCTGCAGACTGATCCCTCTGTATCACTTAGTGTGTTCTTCCGACCATGACACATCATCCAGCCTGCTGGTCTTAGCAACGGTGTCCAACCTTTAAGGCTTTAAGTTGACAGATGCCTCAGATAAGGTGATTACTTGACGGGGCTGAGGTCTTGTCTAAATCCAGAGATGGTTTTAATAGGCGTAGGAGAAGGTTCGCTTTAAAGGCTTAGAGGTAATAGTGATGTCGAAAAGTGTACAGGGATCACGGATTGCCTGTTCATCTGTGCACACCAACAGTGGCAGGCCTTCTGGACAAGTGGTACTTTGCTGTCTGCAGAGAACTCCATTACCCATGCTGAGATCAGCAGAGTTTCCATTAAGATATGTCCTTCCCTTAGTAATTAGGTTGTATAACACGGTTATTACTGAGCACACATCACCACAAAGCAAAAGCTTCACTCTAACCAAGCAAAACACTATTTTTAAAAACACACAGCATCAGCATCATAAGAAAATAGAAAAACTTTAACCAGATCTGACAATGAGAGGACTCTATTTGTGCATGTGAAGTGCAGACAGTGCATTAGCAGGATAGAGAGAGTGATTGTGTGGTATACCTGTCAGTGAAGCTGGACTGTGTGTCACTCATTGGGCTTCCGGTTCTAGATTTGCAGCAAATTATATCCTTTTAACATTTTCCAGAGTGCGATGAGGCGATTTCCCTGCAGCGTCCTTCTCTGTGGCATTCGTCTGAAGTAGGCAGGGATTTTGTGGAAAATATAAGACGGTGCTGATAATAAATTAATCTGAGGAGACTGTTTGGGTTGTTGTTGTTGTTGTTGTTGTTGCAGTCCAAATACTGACGCTACCTATACGGAATATATCGATCAATACTCCTGGGCAAAAACCCTAACCCCCCAAAAATCGGGTAGCAGCGAGGAATCGACAGTGCAGAGCTTAAAACATGAACCGGGGCCTCTGTCGTAGTAGCTTGTACAGTCAGATGATATCACAACCCCGGCATCCAACTATATTTTAGCAACAACAACGAACGCACACTGCTTCCGGCTGGCACAAGTTTGTCGTGCATGTACGAACTCCTCGTGTGAATCCCTTCAGCCTCCACGTCTCTCGAAAATGTCCTGCCGATGTGGAGCGTGTAAACAAATCTGTGTTCCCAGTGAAACAGACACCGTGGCCCTGCGACGGAGTCCCGGCTGCCACCACCCCTGCTCGGGCTGACTGGCCTCGGTGCCTAGATGATCTCCGAAGATGCTGGGAATTCCTCCAGTCCCATTTGGTGTCCCCGGCTCCCGGAGGTCTGCTGCGGCTGCGGGGACGAGTCTCCCGTGACCAGGAGAATCGCTCGACACCCGAGAGGAAAACGACCCGGTTTTTTGATATATATTTTTTTTTTTACACAATGCGCGAGACGCTGGATTGAAAAAAACCCGAAACCGATTAAATTGTGTATTTAATAAAAAAGGGAAATAAAAGAGCCCATTCGCTTGTGAGAGAGCGGTTCTCGCGGGGAGCTGGCCGCGGCTGAGTATCGCCAGCTAGCAGCTAACAAAACAGATGAGCTCTTTCAGCAGAAAACTTTGCTTCGTGTGCAAACTAAGCGAACTCCCGTTCACAACAATGAACCGGCCGACCACCGAAACATACATGTACACAAGCCCGCATCAATGTTCGCCCGGCTTCCGACGTGTCCCCGTGTTGTGTCCTTCGGTAAAAGAAAAGAAAAACGCGTCTCCTCGAGCAGGAGGGAGTCCGGGGGAAGTCGGTTAGCTCCGCGGCGCAGCGCTCCTTGACTCCATGTTTCCACGATTCGGTCGTTTCTCGGCAGAATTCCCGTGGATGGAAAGCAGGCTAGCTCCGTGGCCAGCTAACGGGACAGAAAGTAACAGCCGTCCTCCGAGAAGCACGACGAAAAAACACCGCACGGGAGGCTCAGAACTCCGGGGGAACACCACACGCTGTTTTTCCGAACGCCGGGCGTTATTCGTGCGAGGACACAACTTGGTAAAAGGTACCACAAATTCCACTTTCTGCCGCTAGCAACGCCCTAGCCTGCTAGCTGCTGGAGTCCTGTAGCGCTTCCACCAACCACTTCCGCCGGGAGAGGAGAAAACTCAGCAGTGTTCCAGCTGAACGTTACAATGTTACACAAAACATGACAACACAATCAAACCGGAGCACAAAGACCACAACAGCACTGGAAGCCCACTTCCGCCACTGGCATGAAGGAAATAAAAACCCTCTATCTCATAATTATGACTTAGTATCTCATAATTCTGAGATAGTATATGATTATTATGACTTTGCATCTCATTACTATGACTTAGTATCCCATTATTATGACTTTGCATCTCATTACAATGACTTAGTATCCCATTATTATGACTTAGTATCTCAATATTATGACTAAATATCTCTTTTTTTAGTTTGTACTTACTTTCTCATAATTATGACTTCGTATCGCATAATGATGAGATACTGGCTGTGGGGGTGTGCAGCAGAGCAGGGAAGCCGTGGTCAAGACTCTCAGCCGTGGGCGGCTACGCATCGAGTCAGAGACTCATAATCGATTCATGTTTCCTGCTACGTTGATCGTGTGAGCGATGTCCAGCGCTGCTCCAGGATCAGAACAGACGCTCATTCAAGGTCCTCTCGTCCTGTGTGTGTCGGAGTCTGTTTCCTTCTCACTTCCCCTCTGACCTGCGCTCCCTCTACACTTGTACAATAAACACCACCACTGATCACAAGTTATTAGGACACGTACAGGACTGACGTTTACGCTTTGTCCTTTTGTCAGAGGATTATTCAAAAAGTACACATTTTCAGTACTTCATGGTATTTGTGGCAGTAGTCCAACTGTATCAGTTTCATGAAGAACTTGTGGTAAAAAAAGCAGAAGAAGCTCAGTCTTGTTCTGTGGAGGGGATTTTGACACAGGAATACTCAAAGCCTACACAGTGTCAGTACTTTGATGTAAAAAAGAGCTCCTCTAAACCTCAGAACCGCTTACCAAAGATTACCGTAAACGTTCAATCAATTGCGCAAGCGAGAAACAACAGTCGGTTGTTTGACAATACAAACACGAGAGGCGGCTGGCTTGACCGCAATCTCTCAACCATGGCTTCCCTGTTCTGATGCGGTCAGAGTAACAGTCAGTAGGAGCAGTCATACTTATGAGATACTAAGTCATATATATGTGTCTATATCTGTATATAGACACACATATATATATATATATATACAGATATAGACACATATATATGACTTAGTATATATATATATATATATATATATATATATATATATATATATATATATATATATGTGTGTCTATATCTGTGTATATATATATATATATATATATATGTGTGTCTATATCTGTATATGTATATATATATGTGTGTGTGTGTGTATATATGGGTATATACATATATATGTGTGTGTGTGTATGTGTATATATATATATATATATGTGTGTCTATATCTGTATATGTATATATGTGTGTGTGTGTGTGTGTATATATGGGTATATACATATATATGTGTGTGTGTGTGTGTGTGTATGTATATATATATATATATGTCATAAAATAAAGTGACTGTAGAACAATTTAAACCCAAACATTCTCAGTTGACTGGTATCGAAAAAAATAAAACACACACACACCTGTATATATATTTATAATATATCATATAAGTTGTGGCACTAATGTGCACAGTTATGGATTATGACGGTTAAAGTCAACAGGCTAACCAATTGATTGACTGTCCCACAACAACAACAAGTCTATATGAGATCAATAAAGACAATAAATTGATAAGTGTAATCATCAGTGTTTAGACCATGAATCAAATGGGGGTTCTTTTCAGTCATCAAGCAAAAATACATTATTGGTTCCAGCTTCCGGAAGGTGAAGAATCCCTGTTTTTATCTTGGTACAGACATCTTTTTGTTATATACTGTTAGTAATCAACGACTTTCTTGAGTTCACTAGATTAATTGATAGTGAAAATTATTATTAGTCAGGGTTGTTTCCTTAGATATTGTTTGATTCTTCGTTACCAAGGTAGGAACACTCACTTCAAACAATCCACTAAGGAGACACTTCTTTTAATGAGGAAGATTAACTTGTGTGTTGTTGTTGTTGTTCTATGATTAGTCCTGCTCATGGCTTTCTTCCTGTCTGTGGTTGGTCTGGGACTGGATGAACAGTCATTATGTTCATTATTTACGGCTTACAGTCCAGGCCTTTGTCCTCAATCCACAAGGAGACACTCCTATTCTAATGAAGCGTCCTGAGACAGCAGGACAGAATTAGAAGAACAGAGGTAAAAACACAATAAAACACTAGTGTGTGTGTGTGTGTGGGAGGCAGATAATTGAAAACACAAAATAAATGTGTCTATTTGGAGTCTTTTATTCATTTCGAAGAGTTTATTTAGTTTAAAAAATCATCTACAATCTATTGCAGATTCAGAGTAGACAAGATTTCATGACCAAGGTCCACATTTGAGAATATATTCAGATCATAGCATCACCAGATAAGTTATAATCATAATTAATAATTAAAAAATGTCATGTTATATCGAAAAAATATTCACTTTAGGGGAGTATTGCCTAATGTCATTGTTGTGAAAGTATTATTTTGATAATATATTGCACTCACTGGTGACATTGACAGAAATGCTGTGGTAAACTCAACTTTGCATAATGGACCTGAAACCTAATTATGTTCTGATATGGGACATTTAATGATTTCGTTAGTAAAATTTTTTTAACTTAATTGTGTTGCCGTTTTGTTTAAACATTTGAAAACGTTTAGTTTTCCATGTTAAACAAACTTTTTTTTTCACATGTTGATATAATGTATAAACAAATACTTTAAAAGGTGTTGCGTACTTAAAAAACAAAAACAAACACAAACAAAAAGCACTGACAACAGTCAAGTGTTTCAATGTATCTGGGATTTTCTTGTCATCCTGATGGAGTAGAAAGAACAATACATATTGTGGAAGTATTTGATAAGAAACCTAATCATTCAGTTAGTGTATATTGTAAATTTAAAATGACATTTAGAATGTCATATATGTTTCAGAAATGACATACTAGCACTTGAAAGCAACTACAATGAAATGCTACCTTATAGATTAGGGTTGAATTCTGTGATTACGAATATTAGGTAATTGAAAAAATAAATAATACACAAAATATAATACAAAGAATGGCCTGACAGCACAAGTCAAGAAACCAGTGCTGCAAAATCACGAACCACTAGAGGTCAGCATAAACATGCTGTGCTTAAATTATTCTTTAAATGGTCTGTTCACCCAAAATTACAGATATCTCACATACCCCTCGTGTTATCTTCAATAAAGGATGGTGCTGTAATTGCTGCCGTTATACTGATACCGTTATATTATTGGATCTATCAGACTATTATAGTACTTTTATCAGACAGTGCTTAAATAAAGCAGTTACAGGGCTACGCCTTGTCTCTCCTCTCCCTTCAGCTCAACTGAGTTCAGTTAAACGTCCACTCGTCTTCTCTGTGAGGAGTGCTTTCTTTCCCTCACCACTTTGTGAAGGTCATTGAGACAATGTATATTGTGATGAGGTTCTCAAATTAAATATAATTGAATGGAAGAGTATTTTCAGTGAGCTGGGCTACAGTGTTGAACAGAATCCTGCCACTTATGAACCAGATGTATTAAGTATTAGACAGTTACCTTTTCAAGGCATCATACAGTGCAGTCCTGTGGTACCTACGTTTCATATATCATTTATAAAACTTCCCCCTAAAATGTTCCCTAATGCATTAAAATGAACACAAATGGCCAAATATTGTGTTGGATTAATTCTAAAAAGGACGATACAATCAAAACAGACCAGTTTTGTTTTACTAGAAGTATAATGTAGCATTGGGTAAAGTTGCCATGCTGTAAAATCATTTCTTTCTTGTTTCAACACTGCCAAATGACTGTCTGTTTCCTCACTGATCAGTATTACCCTACATAGACGATTTGACACCCTCATGTGGACAACATGGGAAATGTCAGTACAGTGTCAGCTTATTCTGGAGTTTTAGTTGGAAATGTGTTGCCAACTCTGCCATGGAGGTTATGTTTTAAACATCTGGCTGTTTATTTTTTGGTTTATTTGTTCGCAGTATTACACAAAAACTCCTAAACTTATTATAACCAATTACTGTGGAGAGACGGAGCCTGGGTCTGCGAGGAACCCATGCATCCAGTATTTTGTTTCTCTTTCTTTAGGAGAAATAAATAGTTTAGGTTGCCAGACTATATTTCTACTATAATAAATACCCAATTATATGTTCGACCTTGGAGGACGTACAGGCTCTACTCTCTAGTAGGCACTCAACTCCTTAGTTTTATATGTATTCACAGGCATACAAACCATATATCAGAGATTTATTTCATTTCACATAAGGAGAGAAATAACAAAAAGGCAAATCATGAATCCCTAAACTGAAAATGGTTACACACACACACGCCCCCACACAAACACTCTCACTCACAAATAGGGAAATACATTCACATAACTAAGGCACACACCAGTTAGATTTTTACTGTCATGGATACAATGTTTATGCTAGTATGATAATAGCAGCCAAGTAAAGAGTCATTATAAGACATCACATTTCAATCCAACATATATGTGAAGATAAATGGGTCTTGAGCACTGTAAAAAAAACATGTGCACTAAAATAACAAAGATGATACAGTCACAATAATAAGAAAACATGTACAAAGTCTGGGCACCGAGATGACAGAATTAGCTTTGCAGGGAACAAATGCAGTCTTAGAGTGGTTCTAGTCATGATATTATCTCAAGTCAACAAGTACCATCTTCACACAATGAGGCATTTGTGTATTGTATCCGATGAATATGGTGTAACTCCATTTTAAAACACTGAATTTAATATTTTTCAATTAGTTAATACTACAATACGGAAAACAATTTATACAAATCACACATTAAATACTCAAACCAATGTTCACTTGGATAAAACTCTTCACATATGTAATTGAATTGTGCAGAAATAATTTGTACGGCAGTATGCTTGTTATTGTTAAATTGGACAATAGTTTTTTGCTAAACAATAACCTGATATCATTATATCATCTCAATGTGGCTTTACTGAAAGTCAAACAATGATGGATATTGCCCAGTCCTGGTTGTATGTTTGTGTGTGTGTGTGTGTGTGCATCTTGTGTTAAGAATAAATCTATGAATCCACCATTTCGGGCGATGTTAAGAAAAGGATGCTTCTGTTTGCGTGACTGCACAGGTGCTGGCTCAAAAAAAACTGGAGCAGAAAATGCACAAAAGATCAGCTCAATGTACAGATAACAATAAATTCAACTGAACTGTCAAGTGCTCTGTGAAACTGCAAGGTTACTCTGTTGAATAAATATGAATAAGGGTCTTTCAGTGCTTTCAGCGTGAAACCTGAAATCAGACACTTCACTGTGTAAACTTAGAATGATGACACCAATTCATAGATTCAAATGGAATGCAAAATAAATAGCATTACCAGTGCAGACCTCTGTATCAGAGAGTGGTGTCTCTCCATGAATCCACGTACATAAGTGAAGTAAAATAAGTGGAAATATTTTGAGCAGGCTCTGGAATAGGAGTTCAGACAGCAGGCAAAACTTACAGGCATTACTATACATTATGATAAACAAAGTAATGAAGCTCATCACACACATTTCTCTGGAATTCACTTATCTTGCCTTCCAGTCTGACTTCATCTCCCTGAGTACACCTTTCCCATCTGCTCAAAGTTTAAAAAGAAAACCCCACAAGAATCCAAGGAAACCAATCCTTATGTTTTCTATGTGCTTTATAAATCTTTCACAAGGATCATGGATAGTACATGTAAACTATGTCTTTACTAATAGTGAACTTCCCACAACCACATACGACAAGGCAACAGTTCAGTCCAACTGAAAGCAACATTTGCTCGTGGGATTATAGAAAGTGCTTTGGTTTTCTATACCGTAAACTACATCTGTGTTGTTCCCGCACCAGTAGGCTACCGTTTACATCATAAATCTAACACGTGTTCAGCAGCAATCACAACAAATCCCACAGGGTATTTCCTAGCATAGAAAATTAGGATTGAAAAATATCCCGCTTTAAAAAACAAACTCAATCAAACATAAAAAAAAGTCGATCTTTGTCCTTTCCCTTGCAGCTCCCAAAACAAAATGTAAAGGGAAATTTACTATATAAAGAAATGTAGAATCAGTCCATCTTCCCTTCATGCCCATTAGCTGCGACCGTCTCCGGCTGCTCTCTCGGCTGCTGGTGCCAGCTCTTGCTTTTTCTTCTGGCGAATCGAACAATGTCCACCATGAACACCCAGGAGAGAGCGTACATGGCCACTCCCCCGCACTTGATGAAGAATCTGGGTCTCGGGGAGATCAGCTCACAGTACAGCATTGTGCCTCCCACGAAGATTCGCATCACCACGAAGAGCAGCACGAACAGGACGTCCACAGCGTTCCCCAGCTGCGACCGGTAGTGTCCCGTCTGTTTGAGGAACCAGCGTGCCTGCAGGAGTGGGTTTGTGATTTCACTGCCGAAGAGGACCGCACACGACTCGATGCCAGACTCCCCCAGCCACAGGGTCAGCAGGATTCCCAGGATGCTCATGGTGTGGTGGGCCAGCATAACGGGTCCCTCTGTGCGGAAGTACACGCACCAGGCCATGTCGAAGATAAAGTAGCCCAGGCTCACCACCATGGCACTTATCTGCAGAGGGGTGTTCTTAGTACCTGGCAGTCACAGAACAGAACAGAAAGAAGTTTGAGCTGGGGTATTTACAGAAAGAAGAAAAACAACCTGCTGAATTTTCAATAACGTGAAGTTTAGTTATCAAATAAAAAACAGTGACAAATGATGTCGTCAATAGAACTGAATATCTAGACCAAATAAAATTCAATAACATTATTAGCAGATTGGCAGTTATACTGCATATTCATTTAATCTACATATATAGATCTGAGTGGTCAATGGCGATATTAGGAGACCAACCATAAACAACTATAAATAAAGAGAAAGCACAGGTACAACCAAATATATCTCAAGAATTAAGATTAAAAAAATTCAACACTTTATAAACACCTTTTCCGTATAGTTTATAATGTAAGACAAACATCAACAGAAATACTGAAACTAAAAAAGCTTCCAGAGCAAATCTGAAGAATCGATATGTGAAACATTGTTTGTATTTGTTTATGAATACACAAGTTGGGCTCTAATTGATATCAAAATCATTATGACAGCCCTTCCTGTTAGTGTTTATCTTTAATTATATTATACAGTCCCAATGAAATAAAATGTTAGAGTTTCCTGATATGAATCCACTGAAGGTGAGCGTGGTACCTGGATAGGTGAAAGGCCAGGGTCCATCCACATAGCCTATATATGCTGTGATGCAGACTGCCAGGATGCCATGTACCAGGGTGACGAGGCGGCAGTTCCACTCATAGCTCCGGGAGCCGTTGACATAACACACGATAAAGTAGAAGCAGGCCCAGCAGGAAAGGCACAGGAGTGAGTAAACCACGAGCAGTGCCATCTTCTCTTCTGAAGACAAAACAAGCAGGAAAAAGCTGCTAAAACAAACTCACAGTTTCTTTCAGAAAGCTTGCCAGTCAGCGATCGTCCGGCCGACTTTGAATCACATCACACGGGGAGAGAAAAGAGCCTGGAGGCACATCTTGCTCAGTAATATCGCTTACAGTAGAAAGACACAGCATTAGCCTCCAGAGACGCGGACTGTGCAGCCCTTTGTGAGTAACCAAACAAATAGCCTTTGCTTGAACTATAATAGCACTATAGTTGGCCGGGCCGAGGGTCTGGTGGGGTGAGGGGGACGTCTCTTCATCTGCTGTGACGTTTGTACAAGGAGGTAAGACCATGCGATTGACAGGCCTACCCTCACAGGACTGGAGCGGGACCCACTCTTTACTCTCAAAGACATAGATTCAAAATAGATGCGAGGTTAGTGGGCGCTGAGCCACAGAATGCTCCCACCGGACATGTGAACTTTAAAAAACTAAATAAATCCGTCTAGGATTGTATTGTTGTTGCCTTGGTTGCTATGTGAAGCTCAATTAACACACAAGTGTCAGGACGTCATGCAGAGGTGAAGCAGTGATATTGCATGTAGCAGAAGAACTCAGTTTGGATGCATTAAAGTAACATAATGATCTAAACACTTGTTCAAGTATTAAAAATAGTTATAGACATATATAAGACACTTGATTTGTATGAATGTAAAAAAAACTTGCACTCATGTGTATCTCCAGTTATTATTTGGATTATGCTTTGGTTGAGGATGAGTGTTATGTGTGATAAGGGTGACCCTAACCTTTTTCTGTCAATTCATTTATCTATTTGTTGTTGTTGGATGCACAAACATATGCCAAAAACAAACAAACATAAAGATATGGCAATACAATTATATTTTTCTAGAAAAGAAGAAAAATTGGACATGGACATGCACAGACAAACAGACATCAAATCATAAATAACAAATACAATAATTTATTTGTTATTTAACTGAAAATGATATAACTGTGTCAGAGCTGTGATATTTCTGTATTTTATATCTATACATCTATATTTCTCTATCTATCCATCTATGTAACCGTTTTATTCAGGTGCAAAAGAGATACAACAGATGGTTGTAATTCATTTGTGCCTGTTTACTTATTATTCCTGTGTGTTTTATAACCTCTGTGCTCTAGGTGGCAGCCCTGTCTAAGATTCTTATTTGACATTTCCCTTAATTAAAGTTAACAGAATGATACATTATTAGGACAGTGTCAGTATTAAACAATGAGTTGTGTGGAAGCAGACATGAAAGTCTTTGGGATTTTCAGGTTACACAAAAAAAACTAATTGAGATCATTTTTTAGGCTTTAATTGCGTTCCCATGGAAACCTCAAGAGCAGTGAGGCAGAGGGGAAGAAGCTGAGCTGATCTGAGGATGTGTCTAATTCCTCGTCTAATCCAGCGAATACACGGTACCAGCAGCTGACGTCAGTGAACTGGGAGTGGCAGCGGGACCTCGGCTCATCCCTGGTTTCCATCCGGCCGCTCAGTTAGCTGGATCAGGGCAGTTAGCATAACCACAGAGAGGCTAACAAAGCGCTAAGCTAAGTAATGGAAGGGGGGGGGGGGGGGGGGGGCGTCAATTACCTTAAAGGGAAACATGGGGCAGCTTCTTCACTCGGGTCCTGGTTGGGGTGTTTATCTGGAGGAGACTGTCAAAGACACACGCAGACACACACACTCCTCCATCTGCTGCTTGTCCTCCTTCATCGCTGATTCCGCCGGTGGCAACAACAGCAGCTTTCCTCAGCATCCCTGGATGCGTCCTGCACCTCACCAGCCACCGTACATGCACATGGAGCAACTAGTGATAAAAGCAAGGGGTGGGCCCTAGTGGTATTATCCTATACTGCACTGTAGTTTAAATATTAAGCCAGGATTATCTAATGTTCAATAGAAAATACATGTTTCCAAATTCTACTCCATTTGTTCCCCAAACACTGGAAGCTGTCTCCTCTCTTAAAAAGCGACAACTAGCGGTCAACGACGCAAATTACACGCAGCATTTCCAGCACCAGTTGCTCAAAATGGAAGAAATTCGTTGTATTAATATAACAAACGCTGCACAATAGTTTAATGGTTTCAGAGAACTTGCTACCTGCTTGACCTAATTGTTTGAGTCGTTAAATGGTTATTTGAACATGAGCACATTGAATAATGAAGTTAATTTTATATTATATCATATATCATCCAGAAGCTGTTTAATATGTTTATTATGTGTTCACAAAGTAACCTAACCAGACTGGCACTCAGTGTAGAGAACATTTTTGAAAGCACATGTATTTCCACTAGATCCAGATATCTATTTGGATCTTCACCAAACTGCCCACACTCGATTATCACTCCTCTAAATGGGTTTTTCGTCAAGATCCAATAATTATTTTCCAAGAAATCTAAAAAAGTTCCCTTTATAACAATGTCAGCAAAATTGAATGGGTTCTTCCCTGATCCATACAGCATCCATCAAGAAAACTGTCAAGTAGATTTTTTGTAATCTCGCTTACAAACAAATGGACGCGGGTGAAAACACAAGAACATAGCCTCCTTCGCAAAAGGTAATAGTCATAATAATAAACATGCTTAATCACAGTATTAGTATGCAGTGCAAGGAAAGACTTTATTGAAACAATTCATGTAAAACAACTCCGAAATGAAACACCACCTAACTGCTTCATTTTCTCCTTATGGCAACTTTTACAGCATATTCAGAACTCTTTCATAGAAAAAGAAATATATTTAACAACTTAAACTACATAATTACATAGCAAGGATATCAGTGGAAATGTTAAGGCACTTGATCACCAGAAAAGGCCACGATTAGAAATGCTTCACTCGTTTGGTTCTTTAGTTAGCAGGACATACATAACAAAAAAAAAAGGAACTTTTGATATGGCAGTAAAGACTAAAATGAAGTTGGTAAAGACTAACCAGAAAAAAAAAAATCGAACTTACAAACTATTGCTCTAAGGAACAGACGGAGAGAACAATGACATTTGGTCCAACAAGTTAAAGAAGTGCTCCTTAAATTAGGTCTGTAAATAATCAGGGATACGAGATGTATAAATTATTAACATTTAGGAGACATGAAACCGTAAACACAAGAAACACTGTATGACCAGTAGATGGCAGTATAGATTATAAAAAAGGCTAACCTGCAGGAAAACATCATACTGAAGAGTCTGTCTCTAAAAAGTAAACTTTACCCCCTTTGACAGGATTTACTTTGGTTTACTGGAAACAGACGTGGGATGTGAGTGGCGGGTGAAGCAGAACTAAAACTGAAATAGAATGATAAACCAGGCGTGGAAGTTAGGCGACATCTGGATTTTAACTAGGAGGTTAAAAATGTTTCTTAAATGTGTTTGAATACGTCCTATCACTCAGGACCGGTGGTTTGGATATGTATGATTAAGAGCTGGTTTAATTGGAAAAAAAGGGGAGGAGAAAAGGATGAGGTTTAAAAAAAAAAAAAAATTACAAAAATAGTCCTCCATAATTTCACTTTGCAACTAAAATAAATAAAGCCAGCATTGAAGAAACATATTCTTTGTCAGCCAGCTTACATTGTTATAAACAGGCCTTTAGCTGGATATACAAAGGTTTTTTCACAGAGCTTTAGAAGAGGGAGAGATCCACCATCCGAATATTCCTTCATCAGGATGGAAGAGTGTGTTTGTAGAACTCCATTGTGTCAGAGTGGGACCCTGCCTGTATTTAATTGAGCAGAAACGCACTGTCCAGCTTTGTGCATACAGTAGCTTCTTTGAGAGGTTATTGTTGTTGGTCTCCGTCAACTGCTCCAGTCATTCCCCCCCACCCCCCAAAAAAGAAAGGCACAAAAGAGTTGTTTGGCAAAGACACATTGTAGTAGAAAGTTGAACGAGTCTTTTCGAACAACGTGCTCCATCTGTCCCTCCGCGAAGGTTTTGGTCTCATTTGCAAACCTGAATTTGTTTCCGTTTCAGCTGGAACGTCCGGATCTCCCCGCTCCCCATCCGAGACAGCCTCACCCGTCATCACATAAACTGAGGTCCAGTGTCGCCGTGTTTGCTTTGAACAGCATGGGTGGGGGGAAGCATCTCTTTTTCTCCGCCCCGTCCGGAAACAAACGCTAGGTCTCCTCGTCCCACAGACACAGCTGCTTCTGGGGAACGTAGTAGGTGAAATGGTAGCCCTTGCTGCAGCTCTTTATGCCACACTTGTAGGTGCTGCCTCGGCCCGTGGTGTCCCGGCTGCGGCAGTACTTCAGCAGACACGGGTACCACTCCAGGCGCAGGCTGTACGTGCAGACACAGGGCTGCCACAAGTCTTTAGTGGAGTGACAGGCCTGAAAGCTGGGCGCCTCTGTGGTCACGGGCAGGACCTCGAATATGGAGGGGTCCACGCCTACGACACAGACAGGAGCATGGGCGTTATTATCAGAAGGTTCAGCGGTATACACAAACAACATGCTATCATACAGCTGAGTGAATCATCCCCTCTCACTGAAATGAAGAGGGTAAACAAAGTGGCCAAGTGGAGGGAGACAGGGCCGTGATTTGGAAGCTTTGTTATGCAAAGGAGACGCAACTGTGATTCTCTTTGCAGATACCAGTGCACCGCTTGTTTAATGCAAAAGAGAGCTTTGTGAGCCATGACGATCAACATTGTTCCCTGTACAACAGTGCTGTCAGCGGACAATGGTGCTGTCATATGGATTCTCCTCAGCTCAGACAATTTGGATTTCATTGCCATTAAGATGCAGGATCTCACTGGATTCCACTAGAAGGCCTTCGCTAGATAAGACTTTATTACTGTGTTTTAAATTCAGGGAAGCGGGAATGTGGACAGACAGCTCGGAGGAATGAACAAAATGTAGCTATTCAGGTTTTCTAAAGTAAAAGAACAGACCTAAGTGGCTCAGGAAAATGTACATAGTGGCTGCATGAGAGGACGCAAAATGTCAGCTGTTCCGAACTCTCTCGGGAACTTTTCCTGGCAACAAGTGTGCAGCGAGTGGGCGTGTTGACGGATTTTAAAATATGCGATAGACTTGAGATGCACAGATCGGCTCTCACAACAGCTGAATCCACACGTAGGCTCGACTCATCCGCCCATCACTAACCCGAAGGAGTTATTTTTCTCCAATTTAGAGACCAACACCAACATCAACATTCCACCTCTACTATACACATATTGGACGCTATCAAATATGTCAACTTGGAAAGATGATGAGATCCGAGAGCTTTTGATACTAAGGTCTAATACCGGTGTTGATATAAAAATTAATAAAAAAAAAAAGGCATGATTTCAGCGGTGGAATTTATACGTCATGTCCTGCCTCCTTCAGTCCCTTCCCGGACACCCCCCACCGAATGTTCTGGACATATCCTTGTTATTGTGAACATGTCTGACCAGCACAATCTCCGGCTGTGTTCTTCTTATGTGCATTTTTCCAGAGTTCATGTCTAAAAACAGCTATGTGTAGAATGAAGAGTGATGTAGGCATAGCACTTAAAAAAAAAAAAAGAGATAAACTGTGGAGTCATATCACCAACATGAGGGAAAGAGGTGTTGAGGAGATAGGGATGACAGGGACAGTGTGTGGTGGGGGGGGGGGGGGGGGTAAAGACAGTCAGTAGAGATAAGGGGGGGGGGGGGGGAGAGAGATAAGAGATAAACCAACAGACTAACACGTCGCTCAATCCGCCTATAAAA
Source organism: Pleuronectes platessa (assembly GCF_947347685.1). Taxonomy (NCBI): domain Eukaryota; kingdom Metazoa; phylum Chordata; class Actinopteri; order Pleuronectiformes; family Pleuronectidae; genus Pleuronectes; species Pleuronectes platessa. The sequence goes on along the minus strand of NC_070630.1, from coordinate 12,758,235 downwards.
CATTTCAATAATAAAACAAAGGGCACGATGACCACTGACCTTTGTCCAGCCAGTGTTTGACATCTGACTCCCGGGTGTAGACGGCCTCTCTGGCTTCGCTGCACATGTTGTGGATGTGGGAGCTGAGCTGCAGGGCCCGGCTGAGGTTGACGGCCACGCTCATGGTCAGCTGCTCCAGTCCCCTCCGCTCCTCGGCCAGGCGAATGGCATGAGGGTTTTTCTGAGCAGACAGAGCAGGAGGATAAAGAGCGTTTCAATGTGATCATTCAACTGACGACAATTACCCGGCTCAAAATGTCGCCTCCAATGTCGTACCTGTCTGAGCCGGGCCATGGACTCGCTGGGGATGATCTCATTGCGGTTGAGGCGCGAGATGAAGCACAGCGCCTGGTACTGGTTCTGCCCTCTTTCCAGCTCGCCGAGGATCAGCGCCCGAAATATCTTCACATCCTGCAAGACACGGCGAGAGATGAGAGACGTGTGGCGGGCCGAGCGGATACACAGACAGTTCCCACTCGACATTGAAGTGGTGCGAGAGGCCAGGCTGTCATAACTTACTGTTTATATGCGCAGGCTCATACAGATTAGAACAAATAGTCTTTCCATTCTGGTACTTGATGCAGCACTTTTCCAGACACACAGAGTAATTCTATACGGGGGGAGTTCAAAGATGCTCAAACAACCATCTGCTCAGAGTAAAGGGGAGTTTATGTTCTCTCCAGCCATAGAGTTTCATCTGACAGTTTGTTGATACTTTTTATTGTCTGTACGCCTGCGAGACGTCGCTCCGGTCACGCTCTGGTTACTTTTGCTGTCAAATTAAGGCTCATGGGCCTGTTTCATGGCAAACTTATCCGAGATTCTTGCATGCCATTAAAGTTATTTGACCGCTCTGTTTTATGTGGAGCCGTAGAAATAGGAAAACGGTGATAGCGGAGACCTCGCGCGCGCACACAGAAACCTTGCTGCTGTTGGCAAATGTGACGGAGACTTGGCGCCGAACCAAAGGCCATAAAGAGTTCCGTAAGAGGGGAGGCAAAGCATGATGGGAAGCTCCAGCGGTGGGGAGAGCAGAGCAGAGCAGACCTGTCTCCCTATTCACCAGACACCCCCCCCGTCTCGGCTTCAGCTTCCAAGACAGGCACACACAGTCCCAAACACCCCTCCTCCGCTTTTCACACACCCGTCCGAAGCAAACAGGCTTCGGAGGAGGAGTGGTACCGAGGCTGTCACTCCCCGAGCGGGAGGAACCCTGCGGATAAAATGGGAGCAGAGATAACCCCCATCGAGTCCTCCCCGAGCTCGAGGGTCCCATCGGCCTGCCCACAAGAATGTACGCACTGGCAGGGGAGCCATGCAACCTGCCGAAAAAGTGTTTACGCTCTACTCTGTGGGATCGCCGGTCCCCCCCCCCCCTCCCGAGCGCCACTTCTATCTGTGAAAAGAGTTTCTGGCAGGCGTACAACACAAGCACGGCTGTTCCACAAGACAATCATGCGATGCTATTTGACCTTTGGAAAGCAAATCACTGAGCAAATATTGATTCACAGGCTTTGCGAGATATTAACCTCGGATCACCACCAACACCCCCCCCCCCCCCTCCTCCTCCTCATCCCTACAACAGATCTCTGTGAGTGGCTTTATGAAAAACTCAGACTCAAAGGAACCCAGAAAGTTGAAATGAAATAGCGCACATGTTGCCATGCTGTGATAATAGCCCCGTACTCTTGTTGTTTTTTTGGACAGAGAGAACAAAGTCTGACTGATTAAAGAGAATGTCAGGACCAGAGGAGGCACCGATATATCATCGTGAACGGAGATGGGCGAGAGTGCCATTTCCCCTCAAGTGAAGGGAGACGCGGAGGCCACGACTTCCAGACCTCCCATATTGCAGACACATGGCGCTACACTGGGATGCTGTGTTTGTAGGCAGCGAGAGAGAGAGAGAGAGAAGGGGGAAGGCATTCGTCTCAGCCACATGGATCTGCCCCAGGGCTCTCTGGGTAATTACAGAGAGGCAGGGTAGAACCCCACCGATTCCTCTTCTTTGGAACTTTGCTTAATACTAAAGTGTGGACGCCGAGATCGCCTCCTCCTCCTCCTCCTCCTTCTCCTCTGGTGTCATTATGTGTCCAGATTAATGATTGTCTACTGCTGCTGCCACGCAATTGGATTTAGGCCAAAAAGGCGAGGGGAGGGCACCGGTGCAAACTGTGGCGACAACATTTTCTGATGCAACTTCACCCGACACCATCTGTACACAATGGGTCAACTTACGGGGATAGTTGTTTTTTTAGGCTCTTCATGCAGAGTAAGAAGAGACAATCAACACCACTCTTTTGTTTCCATGCTAAACATGAGGCTACAGTCGGCAGACGATTGCTTAAATGGCTAAAAAATAAAACCAGCGTTGGTATCCCGGCAGTTTAGGCGCAGCTGAGATAATAATCAGCGCGGCTAAACTGGGTTAGGGTTAGGGTTAGCCAATAGAGTGAGCCAATAGAGTAATAACAATGACATCATCTGCCACATCTCTGTTCCAGACAGAAGCTGCTGGATTCAACCGTTTGTTTGGACAAGACCAGACTCACGGCCTGAAAACCAGCACTGGAACATGCACACGCTGACTGGCTGGTGAAGACAAACACACTCAGAGTGTGATGAAAAGAAAAAAGGTGGTAAAACGAGTGAAACGTGCACTGCTGTTGTGATGACAGGCCGCATCCAAACAAGTCGGAGCCTAACGCAAAGTGTTGATGAGGAGAGACGGATATCAAGGCCACCATCTTGCACAGGGTGTGGGCCCCTGGCAGCGAGTTTCCCACCGATCGGCGATTCTGTTTCAGCTGTCAAATAACTAATCTCAAGCAAAGTGACTGTAAAGATGAGCACTTGAACAAACATCACTGTTATAAGAACAACCGCAATTAACAGAAACCACCTAAATTTATGTGTACTTTCAATTTTGGTTCATGGCCATCCACTAACATACGATTGAGATGCTTTGGCTTCACTTTCTGTCATCTATCTCTCTATTAGTCCATGGGCAGAGCAGAAGTGAGTAACATACTGTTTTCTGTCGTGGCAGAACCTTTGCACTCTATATAAAGATTCAGTCAAATTTTGCTGCCAGTGCTTGAAACTGAAGGGCAAGTCAAATTAAATTCCGAAGTACTGCTTAAAGAAGTGGTTGTTCCTATATCAGGGAAGTGAGTCACCACCTAAAAGTGCATTTCCTCAGACCTACGTTAAATGAAAGGTCTGCACACCAGCATTTAGAGAAAATCATCAGGTACGGACATTAAGAATTAAAGAGTGACATTTCCTTCTTCTTGAAAGAGACGGGCAATACCATAATCAAAGGGCAGCGTTGCCTTGAGTTTTTCCCCCACCAGAGCCGCTTAAATGTCAGCACGGCTATAAATAATCCACACAAGTACAGATTCCTCAGCATTGCTCCTTGACACCGGGGGACTTAGTGCATTTGTAGACAAACTAGCGCTGGCCAACAGCCAAACACAAGTCTGTATTCATGCAACCTGACATGTGGGTCATACTAAGACCTGTTGAACAGGAGGTAGGCGGGGGCCTGTTGCGTTTGTGGCTACCTTTGGTGGGCCCGATTATTTAATGAGGTGCACAAAAGCCTATTCAGACACTCAAAGGGTGCCATTTACAGAGAACATTCTCCTTCACTGTAGTTGTAACCCACCTGGCCCAGTGCAGTCTCTTTACGGAGCATGTACCTGGTTTACTGGCTCTTAGAATCAGAGCTGTGTGAGGCTCATATACTGGAGGAAAAATAACCCCATTTCTCTACCAGGCTTCTGTGGCTGAGAGCAGTTTAAATGTCACAGTGAAATACTACAAGACATAAAACGTTAACTTTGGATTTTTCATACGAACTGTGCCACCTCACACTTACATGCATGGATGGACTTTTGAACTCATAGAAAGGCATGCACACACACTGAGACAGACCCCCTTACACACACACACACACACACACACACACACACACACACACACACACACACACACACACACACACACACACACACACACACACACACACACACACACACACACACACACACACACACACACACACACACACACACACACACTAGCTAGCTATCCCCCTGTGCAGGGAGTTCTTCCTGTTTTCCAATCCCCTCTAAGACCCTGCCTGTTGATAAGGCTGATGACTAGCTGCTGGTCAGCCATGCTCATTTGAAATCATTGCGGGTCTGTGTATGTGCAATGGTCGAAATTACCCTTTAAAAGTAATTATTAAGAGCTGAAATCATAAATGGATGGATTTATAAAAACACAAAATAAGAATTTAATCCATTCTTTTTCCTTTTTTAAAGTCCCTTTCCTAGTCACTGGTTAGCAAAAGCAAAAGCCATTTTCAGACATGAACTGGAAAATGTCCAGAAAATAGGGTCTGGATATTTTCTGGAGTTTGGTTTTCACGCAGCAGGAGATTGTCCTGTTGGGGAAAATGTCTGAAACTTTCAGGTGACGGGTGGTCGTCTCTGTTGAGCACGCAGGAGGCCGGACATGTTGTGGAAATCACGTGTTTTTGTTAACAGTACATTGACACTGGCATTGGCGCTTATCACCAAAAGCCCTTGAATTTCATTCTGTCCCCAAATAACGTTTTGCGTCCTCTGCGTGTTACAAACGACATCATCAAGCCGACCCTGCTCACTAAATTTTCCGGACATTTTCCTGATCTATTCTCACATGGGCTCACTGGGGGGTGCCTGGAAGGAAAAGTTCCATAAGAGAATTCTGCGTTCTCACGTACAGATGCTTTGGAAAATGGAACTTAAACATAAAAGCTCATAGAATTCAGTTGATCCTATAATCTTGTATTTAAGATACCAGATGAAACATCGTATTGACTTTACAGACCACCCAACCTCACTAAATGGTTCTGACTTCCTTCTAAAAACAACATATGGATTTACCATATTTTGGGATGGGGAAGATATTTGTTGGTGTGCATGAGCGGAGCGCGGTGGGAAAGCACAGGTGTAGGCAGGGATTAAGGAACACGTTGGGGGAGAGAGAGAGGGGTGGAGAGGGCGAGACAGACAAAAGGAGCGGGAGAAAAGCTGCTGCGCGAAGAAATGCTTGAGTTGAAGCTAATTACAGAGGCTCCGACGGCAGGAATGTGGAGTCACATCTTGGGCTGGTCACACCTGGCTGTCCAAAGAGTGAACCAATTAGTAAACAGTGGCAGTGAATGGACAATGCAAACACGGGAGGCCACAGAAAGAAGGAGTTCCCCCTGGCTATTTACTTGGCAACATTGGGAGGTAACTTACTTTGCCTACTGCTGGAGGTTTAATACTCGAGTGTTATACATGAACTCAGGAGTCGAAACATAAAAACCGCACCAGCAGCTTTCAATAAATCTTCCAAATGCTTCAACCCTGTGTAAAATATGTGCAGGCCACACTGAGGGAATTCTTCACACAGAATCTGGAAACAATTATCCAGACACCCAAACTGTTTATGGAGACTTTGCATTCAGGAAATGAGAGACAAACAGCGAGTGCTAACAGGGAAGGAAATGAGGCAGAAAGATAAGGGGAAAAAACAATAGAGACAGCTACACTCCCATTCTGCCTCTAACCATTGACCTGCACCTTTTATATCCTGTGGCTGGACAAACACCAACAGCTGTTTTAAGGCAAAGGAATATAAAAATAAATGGTATAAGAAACTATTTATAAGAAAAACTTTTTGGGAAAAGCAATTATATGATAATGCTATATTTTCAAAGCCTTGTTTGCAAATATGATATATAAATAAATTCATATATGCATACTGTGTGTTTTCAACACCGGACATTTTTGCTTCTAGCAATAATTTTCCATTATATTTGGAAAATGTGAATATCACATTATTATTATCACAATATTTTTTATAGAAAAATGTTATTCTACTTTTTACACTGTTCTATAAAAGCACTTTTTAAACCTACTTTCTTTGCTCTTTTCTCTTAATGTTTACTGTAGGAATACTATTTTATGGCTGGGTTAGACACAAGAGCAGTTTATTTGACAAATAAACAGGGGTGGTGTAATACTGTCACTGACTTTAAACTTTAGCCATAGAACTGAACTGTCACCGAGGTTGCAGAGTCTAGTTAAACACAGTACCTCTGTGTAAAGTAGCCAAAAAGGATTTGACTAAAGTGCACTTCAGGACACTGTGCAGGGATCAAAACGGGAGATCTGGCAGAGCAAACCCTTTGTTAGCTTTTTGTTGCCAACTGTGATCTTCAAACCTCTGAATGATCGCAGCTATGCACAGTGCAAGCCACGACTGCCGTCTGCTTATCCATCAAAGGATGTGAGTGCAGCTCGGTGCACTCAACTGTCGCTGATCACTGGAGGAAGAAATAAAAAAGGATCTGAACGTGTGAATGATAGCTGTTCCTGTCTCCCCTGCATCACTGTGGGAATGGGAAGCCCTTTTCTTTATCAGCAGCATTACATATGAACATCTGGCCCGTACGCTGGGGGGAGGATCACGGATAAAGACATCAACCGAGGCCACCAGAGGGCAAAGGGGCCCATGTGGGGCCTTGAAGGGCCACAACAAGGCCACAGAAGAGGCTTTTTTTCCACTGGGATTCAGAGTCAGCCGGAACAAAGGGGGGTTCGGAGAAAGATATAAGAGGGTCCATCTTTGGAAAGGTAAACGCCTGCCTGCACACATTGAAATGACACTGATGGGGTAAACAGAAATGAATTAATATGAACCCAAAATCTGAAATAATTTAATATATAAACTAAAAGGGAACAGAGCGTGTATATTAAAGCCATTGTCCAACAGTTATCTTACGAAAGTACATTTAAATTCACTAGATCCAGATTTACATTTGGATAAACACACCTGACTTCTTTTCATTAAGACCTAAGATTCTCGCAATATTCCTGGGTTCCTCTCCCCCCCCAGATCCACACCAAACTAAACAGGCTCACTCATGACCCAAAACAACATCCTTCCACAAGGTTCCGTTGTGATCTGTCCAGCGCAATGACTCAAACCTATGTAATAATATTAAATGTTTATTTATCTAATTCTAGGTAATGAGGGACTATTTGTCTTGAAAAGTGAGAGCAGGGCAGTTTGTCTGAATCCCCCATGTTGCTTTATCATTAACTTATTTGCGGAGTGTTCTTTCTCCCACACAGAAAAGAGCCATCATCATGACAAGGGAGGCTGAGCAGGAAGTAGACCTCTTCTGAGTGACCGCTCAACACAAATAATAGCTCGAACATCTGAAGGTTCATTGTGCTGACGGAGGAAGAAGTGAAACGCAAAGTTAGAAGTTTCATTTTCAAATCACTCTGGGCCTGAGTTTATAACGCGGATGAGTTCACTGACCGGTAGTGACTCGCAGATGACTCACTGTAACCTTTCCCAAAGTCATCATCTGCCCCCACAGTGTGTTACAACAACATATCCGGGAACGGGTCACACGTACCTGTAAAAAAACAAGTCTTTACAAGTTTATGCAAGTGACAAAGTGGGATGGTGTTTCAGGATAGTGTGAGAGGCAAGGTGTGGCGGCCCCGAGGTGACTGCACCGACTTGTACCTGATCTAATGAGCCAGCAGGCAGGAAAAAATACAATTAACAGTGGTTTCATTTCCCAGAAAACAGAAAAGAACTGCCAAAAGGTCGCCCCCACACAGGACAGTGTGCATAATGGCTACAGTTCAAGTTCCACTATCTATTAATCCCACAAATCTCTGTCAGCTGGCTTGTCTGTAGGCTCACACATCTTGAGAACCGTTCATCTCATCGGCTTCACACTTGGGATGTGTATTGATGAGGGCCCAAAGATGAGCAGTGGCAAATTGGGTATGATTTGGACAAGCAATACTTGGACAAGCAACACCCTTTGTGCAGGGGGCGGTGACGCAGCTTTGTGGTTCTGTGGAGTGCAGCAGTCGGCCTTTACTCGCCACAGCTCAATTACTACAGCTCACTTTTACAACTTCAGAAATAAAGCTGTAACCAGCATTACCATAGTCAAGCAACCCGGCATGTTTGGAATGGCCCCTGCACTAGATACTGCAATTCTGATGAGCGATGATGTAAGTGACGGCTGTGACAGACCAATGAATGGTCACCTGCCAAAATGGGTCACAGATATTGTGTATCCCAAAGGGGGTGAGGCCTCCCACCTCCCATTCTGCTTTTAACACAGCACATGAGGGTGTGTGAAGAATCTTCAGTTCATTCACACAGCAAGCTCATTGTTGAGCGAAGGACATAAAGCCGCTGTACTTTGAAGACAGTATACACATCAGGTATACAGTACAGCATGAGCTGATCGCTGGGCCCCAGGCCGCAACTCAATCCGCTTCCTAAAGGCTGAATTAACACAAGCGGCAGACGTGCTCATTCACATCGTGGCGCCATTGTTTACAAAATCCAGACCCATTTAATGTGATAGTGTGAGATAGTTGAGTGACTTCCCGACATCTGTTACTCCCTTGACCCAGCACAGCAAGAGGTCGCTCATGCAGTGTCAACACTGACAGACACATTTACAACTTTCATGCCGAGAACAAACTCTCCAAAACTTCAAATGGCTTTTGGTAGTTGTGCATTATTTATAATAATACTACAGCTTTTTCAAAACTGATGTGATTTTTTATGTAATCAGTTGTCCTTACCATGCCAATTATACCGTTTCCGGTCCACACCCAATTTGCCAGATATCTTCCAGAGGAGATTGTCTCGTCAGATGCGTTCACAACTACAGGAACCTTTTGGGAGCATATAGGCGATAGCTGGTGTCTGGGTGATGCAGAAGGCATGACAGAACTTATAGATGTAGAGTCGCAGGGGAAATCTCTCACATCGAAGATGGTGGGAGGAGATACTGACTCAGCCATAACATCTATTTTTGTGGTGACAAGATATTCTACAAGGAAATTGAAGTTTTGCAAGCGTCGCACGTTGTAAACGCCATCAACACGCCCTCTAACTCGATATGAATTTCCCTGCGGTATTCCCACATGAACTCACTGACATTTTCATGATTTTCCTCAAAATGTCTTGTGCAACTGACCCGACCATTTGTACTCTCACATACAGCCCCACGTTGTCTGAAAGCAGACAACATCCAACTTCAAACTTTGACTACAGAAGCATTTCTTGGATGACACCAGACTGTTTGAACATGACCTGACAACACCAGTGTATATAGAAAGCTTGAATAGCCTTTTCAAATCCTTCCACACTATTGGGACCAAAGGGTGATTTGTATATGTTCCAAAGACACAAAACGGTTCCAACAGTGCTCTCAGATGTTCTATTATATACTGTAGCCGAGGTGCATGAAGGATGTGCACCGTTTCCTCCCCGAAATGAGACCTTCTTCAAGTGTGAACTCAGCCGAGACAGGGCCTGTGTGAAGTCACTCGCATTCCTGCATTGATCAAACCCACCAGTCGGACATGAAAGTCAGACACACGGAGAACAAACTGATTAACTTCTGACAAAGGCCCTACATCTGGAACGACTCAAAACAGCCTCTCCAAATATGCGAGACATTTCCCTGGGATTAATCTCCGAGACATGGTTTATGTTCAGCTCAAGGTCTGTGACTGTGTTGGACCATAAATTGTTGCAGTGGTTGCCGAACAAAACAAAACAGATCAGCAAATAACAAATAGCTGTCAGTAGGGGGTTACAACAGCACATCTGCATTCACATGTAGTGTGTTGCACAGTTGTACATTGCCACAGCTTGTTGTCACACAGATTGCTGCAATTTCACATAATTGAGAGAAGATTCAGCTGTAAATACTCCACTGTGACACCAGATAGGAGGAGAGTTAAACTACCCGAATGAATGTGCCGGATGTGGTGTTGATAGCTAGCGGTCTCTCAATCAAAGCAATGACAATTGTGAAGCAGTGTGGGATCATGGGAGTTGTGGTCTTCACCACCATTGCTGGGGGGAAATCGACCCTATGGTCAAATCATGTTCACGGATGAGGTCATGTGTTAAAGTTTTATTCACATTACGCAGCAAATGGAAATGACTAATCCGGATCCGGTACGAGTGACTAATAAAAACAGTAGAAGGAGAAAACAGCAGATTGGCTAACTGGAAAAAACTGGATTTTACCTTTGTCATGCATCTTTGCCCCAAAAGTTAAAAGTAGAGATGGAAAAAAAAAAAGGTAAAGTAGATATGATGCAAATTAAAAGATGACAAATGAAATGTCTCATTACCTCAAATAAAATTGAGGATTTCTCCCGGTTTTAACATTGTTGGAAGTATGTTTGTAACCTGCAAATGCTCTTGGACAATAATCAAAAATGATAATGTGACAGCTCTTCAGTGGTTTCAACTTAATTCTCATGTGTTACTTACATGTGGATTTTTACTCAGCATGACACAGAGGTGTCGAGCGTAAGCTGAACCACATTATCTTTTCCATATGTCTACATGCCAATAGGAGCAAACGTAACCCTCCTGGAATCACAGTGCGGCTGATTCTCACAGTGATTCATTGCTTGGATGAGGTTGACTAAACTTCCTTCTCACATCCAGCAGAGCACTCCACCGGTCTCTAATGGCTAGAACATTTAACCATCACATCTCTGCCACGTAGTCACAAAGCACCGAGGAGCGAGAGGCTGGCTGTCGGATGATTAACCCTAAACCCTTTCTTTGGAAATGATACTGGTAAAGATGGTAGACTTTAAAGAATAAAAGAGGAAAAAGTGGAAATGCTTGCTGATCAGTTACATTCACTTATCCCATGTAACAAAAGAAGATTTGTACCAGTAGGCTACAGAATCCACCTTTGGCTGTGAAGTTCATTATAATCTCTCCAGTGTTCAACATCCCTGTTAAAACGCTCTTCTTCCCACATGCGTTCATCTGGACTGTATATTCATGGCAGCTGGAAGTGACAGCTCATCCAACTTTCCATAAATTCTGGAGATACTGCACAAGAGCTGAATAAAAACCACATGCATAAGAACTGAGGGGAGAGCGGTGAGGAGCAGGCAGGAGACGCAGAGGGGGACACAGGGAGAAAGAGAAGGAGGGGGCCAGGAGGGCGACCTACAACTGGAGCAGATAAATCAAGCAACGGAAAAGTAAAGTGATCTAAGAGGTTCTTGTTGGCTTTATCCAAGTAAACAAAACCATATGTGCGCCTGTACCCCGAGTGTGTGTCTGTGTGCAAGCACGTGTGCATGCACCAAGGGACGCATGCAACGCAGGCTCCCTGCTCACTGATCAGTGTACGTCTCTTTATATCGGTGTGTCACCATTGATTGGGGGTGACGGCCTCTTCTCTTTCAACTTTAAATTAGCTGTTTTGGTTGGTGAACCAGACGTGCGGATCAAAAAGGTCAGACATGCCCACTTAATCCTGGTAAATCTCCCCCTTCACATCTCGCCAGCCTGTCAGCTTCTGTGTGACAGCAACCATCACAGACACATGCCTCTGCTCTGTGAGCGCCGCCCCTCCCCTCGTACTCAGCAGTTGTACTTTTCCCTCCAGCTCTGACATTTTTGTGAAGAAGCCGAGATTGTCAAAAGTGAAACAGTGTCATCTTCCCAAAAAGAAAACTCAAATGCAGTGCAGAGCAGGGAGGGACGCTTGATCAGCTCGTCTACTTTTAGAAGAATTCTAAATATGGCTGCTGTTGCTCCGCTCTGGGCTGGTCCCACGAGCGGCGGGCGTTTTAGGGCCGCTGGGGTCTGTGGGCAACCACATCTGAGGAGCAGCAGCTGTCTTGACCTCTGCGAGACACATGCTGGGACGGAAGACGATGAATCAAACCAAAGCCCTACTTGGGTTACACCATCTACTCCAGGACGTTTGGGGGTTTTCACATTGGTGACCCTTGCATCCTTTGAAACAATTAAGCAGGAACCACAAGACAAGTGGGGTAATTTGATTAAAGCTTTGATGGTTTATAGATTTGGGGCTGGTCTCATGTTGTAATCACAAATAAATGGTGTAGGAAAAATACCTCTAGAAAAAGGAGAACAAATGGTAAACAAGTGGACACATTTCTCCCATTTGCCACAACTGAGTTTTGGGATTGTCAGCTTTACACCTTGGCACACAACTTGGATTTACAGAGGTCTGGAGATTACTAACAAACTCCTGTATGATCCGGTTTTGTCCTGACTGGGACCAATCAGGTGAAAGGGAAGGTTGGGGCTTGTCCGGGCTCCCTGAAGTGTCTCCAAGGTTTCTCAAATCAAACCAGGAATGGGGTAATTTTGGATCTTGCCTAATTCTAACTGTGATTAAATTGTGGGTTGTTGCTGCTCGGGTATGCAAGCTGGGACTTGATAAACCCTTAGTGGGTCACCTGGTTGAGGGGATTAGATGTTGACCCCCCCCATGACCCCAGGAACATCACTGGTGATGGACCCTAAGCACATTCTACAGATGTATCTTGCAGCCTGGAGAAGAGTCTTTAACTACAGGATTAACTTCTTGTTTTATCTGAGGACCTCGTGGAGAACTCAGGGAACCCCTCAGTTATTATTTTGGGAAACCTGGAGGGGACTCAGATGCAGCAAGTTCTGATTGAGACTGGCTAAGAGCAACTTTAAAATAGCATCGTCATCATATAATGTCAGGAAAACGCAGGGGGAACATGTTCGGTGCGTAAAAGTGTGTAGTTAGAGTTGTCGCCACCTCTCACCTGTTTAAAGTCCGCCATAAAAGTGATGAGTGTCCCATCTCCCTGCTTGAACTCCACCGATATCAGGTCTCTCTCGCTGTCCGCCTCCAGCACCTCCTCGGTCACCAGTCCGTCCACGAGCCGGACACGGACCCGCAGCTCCGACCCGAGTCCCACCGCGACCACCAGCACCAGGGCGCACAGACGCGTCAGTATCCGAACTGAAGCCGCAGACGCGCAACTCGCACACATCCCCGAAGACGCACAGCCCGACCCGACAGGGGAGAAAACCGAGGTGAAGTGTCCCAGATCTGCGTTCATTTCCCCTCAACTAGTCTCGGGGATTTGTCGTAAAAAGTCTTTCCCTTCACATTCAGAGCGGGGCTGTATTTCGCAGGTCGCACCTCCATATGGCCTCCTCCTCCTCCTCCTCCTCCTCCTGAGCGCAAGCACTTTCCAGAATTACATGGAAATCGGGACGACAATCCCCCTCTCTGAAATCACTGCTGTTTCACTTGCCGGAGCTGAGTTCACCTCCATTGAAAGTGTGTGTGTCCGGTGATAGGATCGTGCGCAATCCGGTTTCCCCCCCGCGCGCTACAGCGGCCGCCGACACTCGCACGTTGCTCCTCATTCTGCTTTCTGTTGATATTCACGTCTTCTTTTTATTCCTCCCTCGACACTTCATGCTCCCCCGTCACTTCCTACCCGTCGGTATCCCACCGCTTCCAAACTTTCTGTTGTGTGTGTGTGTGTGTGTGTGTGAGAGAGTGTGTGTGTAGGGATGGTAGTAAACTCTTAAAGCTATACCACCCCCTGAAAAGTCTGCCCATCCCCCTAAAGGCCTCATGTGATCGCTCTGCAACCAGCAGCAGGCTGCACTGATTACATCCAACTATTAAAACAAAGGTGAAGTTAGGAGTTGTTGCATCGCTGTGGTTGGTCCTGAAGGGCTTTACACAACAACACAAAACAAAACACAGCAACAGAGGAGAAAAAACAACAACACAAAAAAATAAAAACCTTGAACACAACAACAAACAACAGATGAAAAATAACTTCAAAAAACCTACAGCAAACCACAAAACGCAACAAATTAAAAATAACACATCAAATCAAAACACAAATCAGAGAAACATTAAACACAACAACAAATCAGAAAACACAAAGTTAACAAAACACTGCTGTGGTATTTTTTTGTCCTTTTCTTATGTGATTTCTTGTGTATTTTTGTGTTTTGGGGATTCGCTGACATGTTTTTTGATATTGTGTTGTGCTATGTCATTGATTGTTGTGTTTTGTGATTGGTTGTTGTGTTTGTGGTTTGGACGTCAGGGCCACTTGAGGCTTCTTATGATATCAAGATAAATATTTTGTAATTGAATTCCTTAACTTTGTTCACACTGTCATTGTATGAAAATAGCACTGCATGAATTCTTCTAACTCGTCTTTTTTGGGGCATATCAAATATTATTGTTGTATATTTGGATTCCACAAGTGTGAATAAACAACATCCTAATGAGGAAAACTGCATCGTAGGTTGTTCTAGTATTTCCCCTGTTATCCCTCTAACTAGTTTTATGAACAAAGTTGTGTAAAAACAAAGCAGAATCCCCCCCAACCTGTTGTTTCTCAGCTGTTAATCTAATGGATCAATCTAATCTCTGACACTCTTTGTTTATGAGTTCAGCTGTGATAGCGGCCCTCTGAAATAAATCTGTCAGGTAATTATTACCTTTGAAGACGTGAGTGATTCACAGGTTTCAACTGAAGTTAAAAAAGAATTGTAGTCTCTCTTTTACTTTTTGGCACATGTTATTACATTTTATGACGTCCTCAGGGGAAGAGCTTGAGGAGGCTGAGGTGAGAGCTGCCAAACAAAGAGATGCTGCCTATCTGATGTCGGAGCCTCATTCAATGTTTGATTGCCATCGTGTGTGTGTGTGTGTGTGTGTGTGTGTGTGTGTGTGTGTGTGTTACATCCTTGCAGCACCTATAACCACCTGAGCAGCGGTGTGTTATCTCTGCGTGGCTCGATGCACTGCATTCTGGGTGGGCCTCCCCCCGGGCCTGTGACCCCCACCAAACCTCCCCCCAATTGTGGCCGCACTCGAGTGCTGCTGAGACCAAGAGGTGGACGCTTCAGTGAAGGGGAAAACAAACAGAGAGGCCATAAAGCCGAGCAAACATGGTTAACCGGGCCTGGCAAACCAAACCCAGGCCCTGGATCCCGTTAGAGTGCAGGAGAGGAGGTCAGGCAAACACACCTCTTTGTCAAGCCGCGGGCATTCTGCGGCTACATCTCAGTTAGAGCGGTTTAAGAAGCCTCAGGCCCAACTTGGACCCATAGAACAGGACACGGGACACATGTCACATCTGACATTTCACTAAACCTCGTGAAGACAACCCGCTGCCAACCAACCTGCAGCGTCTCCCTCCGTCCCGATCGTCAGGAGTCATTTTGATCCCGTGCTTGCTTGTTGCACTTGTCATGTTGTATTTATAGGCAGAGGTCCAAACTGCAGTGGCTCTGTGAGGCTGTTTGCCTGCAGCGATAAAGACAGACATTGCAAAGCTACAGTTACTGAAGGGAAGTTGTCCTGCAGTAATTACAGACCCAATGAGGAGGGGTGGGTGAACCAGGTCAGTGCTTCACCTCGGTGGTCTGGTATGATACAATGGGCCAGAGGAGAGAACAAGCAAATGGGAAAATCATACAAACACCCTGAATAGGTTTTCTTACTGGCATGTGATCTGCTTGATACATCCAAAATTTCCAACCAATAAGAAACTTTCCCAAACTTTCCAAAAACTATTATCTAGCCAGTAACAAAGTTTTTCTGAAACTTATGTGATTTGTTATTTGATCAGTGATAAAATCCATTGTCTTTTTTCATGTGTGAACTCTAGAAAATGTCCGGGATATTTGGCCATTTTCTGGAGTCTGTGTTGTTCATATGAAGAACACATCAGGAGATTGTCCAGGTCAGTAGCGTTCACAACAACAGGGAAATGTCCGGAACATTCGGGTGGGAGGTGTTGCCTGGGTAGAGCCTGGAGGAGGATCACGTCACAAGAGTCACAACAACATTTTTGGGAACCCTGGGAACCTTTCCATTGTTGTCTACGCAAGTTGCGACACGTTACTGTATCTGGATGTGTTGTGACCTTTTGCAACACATGTGTCTTCAAAATTGATGAAGTTGTTTCCTTAATTTGCGCCTGTTTTTTTTCATTTGGATGTGTCTTAATTTGTAGTGCGTTCACGCTCTCTGTCACTGCAGAATAGCCCTCACCTCATCCTCCCCTTCCAAAGATGAAAGAGAACCTGTGGTAACCCGCTCCTGACGTAAACATATTGTATACGTTCTTAAATATAAAGGGCCCATTCTAGGGTAAAGAAAAAAAATATTTTACAATTTAGATCATCACACAAAAGTTAAACATCACTAGGATTACTGTATTTCATATAAAATGTCTGCCAATAGATCCTTATCACCTTTAAGACAACATCTAAGAACTTCAAAGTTCCCTATTTTGTCATGAAAGCAGCTCAGGTGATAGCCTCATGTGTTGATATAATGAAATTCACTATGAATGTACTTGTTTGATTTCACTGTACCTTCGCCGTTTCCCGAATTACCGACTTTATCTTTGTTGTGAAAAGCTCAGATGTGCTTGAATATCCTCCTGATGGTTCCAGCTGAAATGGAGGGGAAGGTATTTGCATTCCT
Source organism: Pleuronectes platessa (assembly GCF_947347685.1). Lineage (NCBI taxonomy): Eukaryota > Metazoa > Chordata > Actinopteri > Pleuronectiformes > Pleuronectidae > Pleuronectes > Pleuronectes platessa. Next base: position 12,741,791 of record NC_070630.1, on the reverse strand, counting down.
GAAGGCAGGAACCTGTGAAATAGACACCGTCACCTTCGCTCTGTCTCCTCTCGTCTCTCTACGTGATCCCTGTTTCATCCGAGACACAGCTGGAAAAGTCTCCTAACCTAAACACATGGATTCTTGGCTTCCTCCTATAGTTGTGAAATAAGAAAAGCAATATACATCTCTTTGTTCAAACAGATGCGTTCACTCTAGAGCGATGATGTGATCATATAGATAAAGAATTACGAGCTCTGTGTTTATATTTCGACATCTCCCTAACTATTTAGTAGCTCTGGGGCATTCTTGCTCCACAGTGAATCACAGCTGAAAGGAATGGTCAAGATGCTATTGGAGTTTTACTATTCAAGAAGCCAAATTCAAAAGCAGCAAATTGGGGGGGGGGGGGGTTGCCATGTGGGTGACTCAACTGCTACAGACACACTCACACGTCCACCTCCATTTGGCTTTGGCCCAAGCCGAGGTGCTAAAACTGCATTCCACTCCTGTGTGTGGCACATATGCGTGGACTTGCACAACTTTAAAATGGTTTTGCGTATGAGAAAGGATTTGTGCCACCCAGATAGAACCTTTCGCCAAAACAGCAATCTTTTTTTCTTTCTTTTTTGATAGCGAACATAAAGAAAGCAAGGGGGCCCTTTGGTTTGTCATCTCCTAAATGCAGTAGCTCGGATTAGGAGCATGTTCCCACAATTGGAGCACTTTGCTTTCATAGCAGGGCGTGAAAACTCCCGATAGAGAAAGACAATATTTGCATTGTGAGTTGATCGCCATCACAGTAACACCGCTAATACTCCCTGCATGGCCGTGATATTTTGCTCCATAATGGTTTGCTTGAACAGAGCAATCAGAAAGCAATGAGCTGATGGGGTTTCACTGCAGAGAGGAGAGCCAAGGTCCTGGGATTGATCTGTCGTTGATCTCTCCTCCAGACAGATGCCAAAGGTATTTGTGTAAGTGTGTGGGTGTTTGTGTAACTCTGTGTGTGTGTGTGCTGCTCTTTGAGAATGTGAAACGGATTTATATTAGGATTGCGGGAGCTGAAATCTGGCTGCTCTCTGCTCCTCCTGTGATATTCTCCTGTCGTTTTACACCCCTCCTTTTCTTCCCTCGGTTGAACTGCTTTGCCGACAATGTGTCGGGGCAGAAGCCAGTCGCTCGGTGAGCTCCCTGCATCTAGGCCGCCTGAAGGTATCCTCTTACATGTGTGGGGCTCCGGGGCCCCTGTAACTCTTGTGGAACACAGGCTCACATGGGGAAAAGAGAGAGGATGAAGGCTGGAGGACGGCGGGGGAGACAATTAAGAAACCAGAGGGAAGGGAAGGAGAAGCTACTGAAAATTCATGGTACTTAAAAGAGAAGTAGAGAGAAGAAGAAGAAGGAAAATAATGGTAGCACTTTTGACAGTATGTGGATAACCAAAGGATGTCTTTCACATCATTTAAAAGGAAACAAAGCGGATGGTTTTAAAAGAAATACGAGACTTTGGCAAAGTACCAAAAGCTAATAAGTACATTTACTCGAGTATTGTACTCATAAAAGTACACATTTTAAGCCATTTTTTACTTTACTGAAATACTTCTCTTTCATGCTATGTCATACATCTTGTGTTTTTACAAACCTTGGTTACTAGTTAAACTAACAGCATGGAATTGTTCAATTTAGCTCGGTCATTTAAAGAAACTTAGTTACAGGGGTCGATCACGATGAACCAAACTCTAATAGGTCTCAGAATATCTTGTTTTGACTAATTTGAGTAAATTAAAATCAACTTTATTGTGAAAACCCGGATTACTCACCCTTCAGGCAGGAAAGCTTGAACCGGGGTTTAATATGAACATACTTCCAGCGTCACTGCAGGTGGTCCAAAGTAACCATCACAAACTCAATACTCTATTACTCTGCACTACAACAGAAACACAACTTAGCACAGTCCACATTCAAACATACATTGACTATTAAATAATTATATTATCCCACACATAACATGTAATAATAAAACGTTTTACCAGACAAAGGGTGCATTTAAGTGGCTCTTGGTTTGTTATTCAGTAGTAAATCAGTGTAAATAATCTAATTATAAGTCTTAAGATTCCCTTTCAATTGTTTTTGTGGCTTGCTCCTGATACTTTAACAGACTTTTAAAGAACAGTGAAGTGCTAATTTTTGCTACATTTACTGAACACTTTCTCTATCTAGCACTGGACATTCCTCGGGTTCTCCTTTTCAAGCATCTATGATAGAATAAAATCCCAAACACTCAGAGAACAGGTCTTAGTTTGCAGATGGATTCGGACAGACCTTATCTGTTACAAATGTTTGAATAAGGTTGAATGATTCAACATTATTTAGAAGGAGGCAGTGGCACGGGCGAACAAAGTGATCGCTTAAACCTCTGTCTTTCCAGGAAAAAACCTCACACCCCCACAACAGATTCTGCTCGTCACCCAGTAACCTGCATGACAAAATACTTCCATGGAAATTCCGGTAAAGTTAATGACAGAGAGATCAGGGGAATGGAAGAAAGAGTGGGAGAGATGTAGAAAGTGTGTGTGTGTGGGGGGGGGGCTCTTGTGAATTGTGAAAATAAATAAACATGTTTGGGCTCATGGCTCAGAGCATTAAACCCCACAGTGAGAATGTTTCCTGGCAGCGTCCCAGCAGGAGATGAAAGACAATCCCACTTTAAACACAGTCGTAGGAATATATCATTTATCTTTCCACCATTAAAGTCAAAGCTGTAATAACCTAATAGCTGAGGTAGAGTCACCTCCCTCTTTCTTTAGAGACAGTACAAATACAAATACCTGTAACATCTAGTGTATAACACTGCGGGTAATTACAGAGGAGAAGAAGTACGCCCCGTACTACCTGTGTGTACAAATCAGGTAAACCTCCACCAAACCCTTTTGTAAACATAAATACATCCATTTTCCAGAGCTCTAAGTGAAAATTAAAGTGTTCTTGTCGTTGGCGCTGACACGTGAAGCTTCAAGGTAGAAGCTGCTCGGCCCAAGATCCTCCAGCATCCATCTCTGCATCGGATGGCGTAGATTTAATTCTTGGTTCTGAGGGAGAACATGACTCACAAAACAGCTGTTCAGGATTCACGGAACATCTCCCCAGTACATTTAATTAATCCAACTCTTGGCCTGCTGGGGTTAGAGTAGAAATCACTGCTAATTCACAAGGGGGGGGCGCATGCTTTTAATAATGTTGCTGGGAGTCACACGGAGGTGAATCACAAATCGCAGTATTTCCTGTGAGTAAAGCTGTGGTTTGCACTTACTGTATTTTTCAGATGGTCCCATAGCTGTTTTCAGTGTATGTGACCCAATTTCACCATATATACAGTGTTTGTCATATATATTCTGTCAACTGACTGAAAAGACATTCAAGATACTGTGCCAGTCAGCAGCTCAAGTCATATTCACAATGGTTCATAAAGCTTGCACACTAATAACAGTACTGGTCTTCCGCCTTAAGTGATCCCACTTATTTCCAGATATGAAGCGTGACAGCCAACACAAATATGCCAATGTACCGAGTTTGTATCACTTACTTGCTCAAGGCCTTTCCTGCCAAAATAATAACAGGGTTGGCAGAAAACTTCTCAGGATACAGTAGGTTCATATTTGTATTAGTTTGAACCATGCACTGCGAACTAATACAAGTGAGTTGAGATTCACCATCTGCTCTGAGTGAATCTGAGTCTGTTAAAGCTCAATGAGTGACTGAATTCTGACTGGGCCAACATGGAACAACATGGACTTGAAAGTATCTTCAAAAGTAAACTGAGAAATATAATGCCACCCGAAGCCTTAGCATTTGGCCGCTGGGTCTTTATTTCTACTTGAGTGGCTCTCTTCAGCTCTATGTTGCATTTGAGATTTTTTATGTCTTTGGTCATTTTCAACACCCACAGTTCAGTATTTATCCTCAACAAGCAGCTGGTTACTCAGTGAGAAGTGTAAACTACCAGCTCAGCACCAAATGACGGCCAGAAAGATAGCGACTGGCAGACAAAGTCCATCATACAGCAGCTAAATCAGTTTAGAAATTCAATTCAGGGGTTGGCTGAGACCAAAAGGAGAGTTAATATTGGAGGTATGTATATTCAAATTAACACCGATGTCTCTCTGTATCTGTCAGTCAACCATATTTACCAATATCACAGTTTCTCAATTTGTCTGCTTTACTTTACAGCTTGTTACTGTTGCAAAAAAACATGTTTATTGCAAGTTTAAGTAAAGTTTGTGTTCCCATTTGTGTTGATGCCGCAAGGAACAACCACCGATACAGTCATGCTGAAGACCAGAGGATATTCTGGGGGCTGCCATTATGAAAATGAAAAACTCAGAACATCATTATGTTAATAGTGGTAAGTATCAACATTTCTCTGCTCACTTTAACCCAATTCCACTCCAGCCTCATGCTATTACCCCCGACTGAGATTATAGAGGGAAGAATTTAAAGTGCTCTACTTTATGTTTTTTTTGCAAGTGTATTCTCCATATGTCCATCTGTCATTAGGCACGCTTTACTCCTCTAACAGGGCTGCTAGTCATACGGATAAGAGGCCTGTGTAATTGCTGTGCGGCAACGCAATCATGGCACGGCTGCTGACGCACTGCCAACACACAATCAAGATGCCCGCTCCAGATTATCACGCTGTAAACAAACTGTCAGGGCCTCTCTTATTCTGCTGGGGATTAGCATTTCAAACTGTCAGCTGCCAGACTGGGCCCCCTGGTACTGAGAAGTTATGATTCATCCACAACACATATCCAGGCCAATCAGCCGTCCATCAGCTGATCATTGTGTTTGTATTTATCTCTATTAGTATATAACTGTACATGCTGTACATGCCGTTCCTGAGTCCACGTCATTCATTACTGGTTCCCTGGTGCTCGGTTTTACTCGGGGAACTATTAATCTAAGTGCTTCTCCGAGAAGAACAGTAAACCCGTGAGATGTCTGTTTTTGGATGGCTGTAAATTGTAAATTGAGGGGGTAACGTTAAGGTTGTGTTTAATGACTCCCAGACTTCGGTTTCATGTGTGCAGAGTTTTAATTAAAATAAAGAAGCACAACACTGTAAGTAGTCTGTATAATGTAATTGCTCCTGTTTTAATGCGTACACAATGTTTAAATATGAAGGAATAACCAGAGGCACTGCAGGATTTTACAGAGTTTCCTGCTCAAAGTTCAAGTGGAACAAACCATAAAGAGTCAATGGATCAAGAATAGAAACGCCTGCAAATAATTACAGTCATTTACCACTGCCTCTAGAAATTTGTATCTGACAAACACAAACTAACATGTATTTTGTTCACAGAGCACGAATGACCTTTGCAAAAAGTTGAAAATCTCTACAGAGTACAACTTCTTAAATGCCAACCGAAGACGATGCAGTAAAGAGCAAACACAAACCGAGGCTGAAGGCTCAGGAGAAGCATTTACAACACGTAGAACAACAGAGCTGAAGTTCTTGTCAGGTTGATGCAGGGGCCTGGCCTTCATGAGGCAGCTGGAAAAGCAACAGTATTATCTAAAAGATGCTGGTATGCAGGAAATGGACACTTGAGCCGAGATAGCGTCCTTGAGCACAACTCTTCAGATACCAGATCTTTCAATTCCTACTTAGGGCCAGTGTAGCCTTTGACGGTTACACAGCTGTGACCTACAAGAGGACGAAAGGGAGGAATATGTGATATTATAAGGGTTGATGAGGTCATTGAATAAACCTGTCATGAGCATAGATTGTATATAAAGGTGGACGATTTGACAGCGCACTTAAAGTGAAGCCAAATAATCTTGATCGCCTCCTGGTGGTTCACATACATTTTTTATCCAATTATTTGATTTTCAGGTAAATTTGGTTTAATTAGTCATTTGATTATTAAACAAGGTGAAACGTCATGATTGAAAGCTGGGACCGGCCCGTGATTGGTCGAGTTCATGTATAAGTGACTTCATCTCCTGATCACTACTCCACAGCCTCTGTCTCCAGATGATGTCATTGACTCAAGATGGCAGTGATCGTATTCAGATGTTTTTGGCTTCGATTCTGGATAATGGGAAGAAATGGAGACGTGTCATCCATCTTTATATACAGTTTATGATTGTGACCTTAAAGAGAACAAAATGCATGGATTGACACTGATGAGTCACATTATAATGGGTGATGTAGTCATGGAATAACCAATAACACAATATGGAGAGCAATGCAAAATACATTGTGCAAACTAATGTCTTAGTCAAATTAATTCTTATATATATATTTTTTCCACAGAGCAGAGTTTTGATGAGTATCACCTTTCTAGCACATAAACATGGCAGTACAAGTTTTAGAATATTTTTATAAACCTATATTTGCATTGTTTTCAGGTGTTAAATGGTGATTGTTTAACCATTTTATTTCGATTAAACTTCTTTTATAAACTTCCACCAGTTCTGTCATGCAAAAAAAATACTCAAATCACTGAAAAATATTATAGCAATGCACTGATTTTACAAATTTCGTGAAAAAGCAGCAAGCCTTCCATTTCTCACTAAAATGAGTTATTGTGTGGTGACAGCACTTCACAGAAACATGACGTTTAACCTCCTGTTTGTCAGGATGCAGTGCAGGTGTCTCAGAGTCTCGTTGTGGAGCGTGTGAGGTCTTTCTTGTAAAAAAAAGGGAGTAGCTTTTAAAGAGACTTTTTGGTCGGGTTATTCTGTTAACTAGAACTCAGACATCAACAAGTAGATTTGAAAGGAGGAGAGAGCACAAAGCTAAATTGAAGAGACACTGATTTGCAGTTGTGCAAGTGAAAGAAAGGAGAAACTATTTTGTTTTGGTGCCCAGATTTAGTCCATCTGTCACTGCTCTTTGTGTCCTCTGTGTCCACAGAGTCTTCGGCTGCTGACACAAAAATGCAGGAGCAGAATTTAGGGTTTACCCTCTCCTCTGACCTCTGACTTCTTGCCATTCTTGTCAGGGATGTAACTGTCCTCAGTAAATCCTGCTTGTGTCCTCGAGGCCCAGTGGTCAAACAAGGAAGCGGGGATTCTTGTGAATGCGGGAGTCAGGGGAAGGGGGACATGCATGATGATTTAACTGTCTCCTTCCACAAGCAGGCGTCTGTGTGATGTGTTTGCTCCCACTAAATAGGTCTGGACCGTGGAGTTGTCTGGTCAGCAGAGAAAAGACTGCAGCTGAGCTGACTCATTCCCGCTGAGCGATGCCACAGTCAGATCGGTGGTTTCGACAGAAGATAACTGCAAAATGTGCAGAGAATCCAACAGCTTCCAAATTGAGTTCATTCAGACGACTGTGAAAAAACATCAACTGCTGGACGAGCTGGAAGTTCATAATGACAAACAGATTAATGGACGGTGTGGTCATAAAAAAGCCAGGTAGGGCTACAGTTGGAATTTATTCCACGACATGTGTTTTGCATTTTACCCAGTTTCTCATGAAACTAGGCCATGGCTCATCCACGGCTTCCTGCTGCAAGGCTTCAACTTTGGAGAGCCTGCTGACAGCGAGCGCACACACGCTACACAAAAACACACGCGCGCGCACACACACACACACTGCCCTTTTACTTCAACCCCTGGAAGAGCACACGCTGGGAGGAATTCTCCACACTGGGTTCTGGCCGGAGACAGAAGTGAGGAAGAGAAGGAGAAAAACTGTTGAGGAAAGGAAGAAACAGAGAAGAACATTTTTCTGAGTCATGCACTGAAGTCTTAATGTCACCTGTAAATCTATATCTTTTAATGAGAGATTTCCAGAACACACAGGAAGCTGAGAGAGTTGTTTCCTACATGACGGTTTTCATTAGGGCTCTAAGCAGCAGCTCTATTCCCACAACTGTAACGCAACCGCGGCCAAGTCAAAACAGGCTCGTAGCTCAGCACAAACATTTACGGGGCAGTAACATTTCAGTTAGTAGGAGATGTGTGTTTCTCTCCTCTCTGGGCTGCTTATCAGATCTGATCCACATTCCTATATAGGTCTTTTACACAAATTTGACAGAATGACTTATATGCTGGATCAAATTGCCTTTAGGGTCTCGTGCAGCATTGGCGTTTGTCAGACCACCAGTGTAGATCCAGGATCCATGATTAGGAGCTGGGGGAGTGTGTGTGTGTGGGGGGGGGGGGGGGGTGCATCTGTGCAGAGGACAGTTCTCATGACGTTTAACAGCCTTTTAACGAGGATGCATGGATTAACAGAGTATTTCATTGTGACGAGTTTATTAAATAAAATGCCGATAAGAGATAAAACTCTGTCTTCATTCTGTCACTTTAAAGCAAACTCTAGGACATAAAGAAAACAAGCTGAGGGTCAATGATCTCTGGAACATCAGCAGTAAAGAAATTCAGCATGACACATAATGAAAATTGAAGCAGCTACTGTGACTCAGACGTTTCAGGTTGTTCACTAACCATAGCGTGGGTTGTTTGATTTGGCTCCTTAGGAATGACACACCTCCTGGGATTGGCTCCACCTCTCCCTGCTGCGACCCTCAAAGGAGAAGCGGTACAGATATTGGATGGATCTGTTCTCGTGGGTCTCTCGGTGTTATGAGATGGTAAATCAGTGGAACACCCCTGCAACCGGCGGATCTTCACATCAAAGAGCATCAAAGAACATAGGGTTTCCTCAGCAGATGGGCTGCTGCTGGTGGAGGTCAACCCTTATTTCTCCTATAAGCCGATAAAAAAAAAATATGATTTCAGTGGGTGCAACCATAAACTGGCCTGTCCAATAGCATGATATAAGGACATCATAAACAATACAATAAAGTATGTTTCTTTAGAAGTCCAAATATGTAGATTTGCATATATTTGGATTGTCTACAATTACACTTTGGTTGGGTTTATTATACAAGACAATATTGTCATAGGGGAGCAGTGTATCTTGTGCAAACACTCAGCTTTATAAGTAAATAAAACGGATTGTAAATCAGCTTGATTATGTGTGAGGCTCTGATCTAATGTCTCTGCAAAACTGCCACACCTTCAGTAGCATGCAAAGGTCTGATATCATAAAAAGAAATGGAACAACTGCTCATTAAACCACCACTAGGTGCCTTTCTAATGAATACAGTATTCACTTTCACATCAACAAACCGACCCATTGAAGTATAGTGACGCCCAGCCTCAAGGCAAAATGACTCAATGGTTTAAAATAACAGTCGTGTTAATTCGAGTCGGACTCATGAAAACAAATCTAACTGTCGACCGAGAGACAAGAAAGACTGGAAATATTTTCAATTTGAGCCATTCCTCTGTTGATGTTTGAACTGGAAGGAAGATCTGCATCATGAACCATGTCAGTTAAAGGGAAGATAAACAAAATGAAACCTAATAACAAACCTTCTGTGTTTAGGTCTCATAAACAAGCAAAACACTAAGGCCTTGTGCACGCTAGAGGTTTTCTAACTCATCACCGATTCTAAAAATGTGAGTGACCACACACAGAGTGACAGAAACCATTTTTTTTTTATATTATACTTGTCAGAGCCCACACAGGCGATTTGGCCTGAACATCAGACCACACACTTGCCATTTGTAGGAAACGATTTCACAGTGGTGGGAGACTTGAGATCCTGCAGAAACTCGTGTGTCTCTTCTTCTTATGACAGTTGGCAGGCAACTTTTAGGCGCATTACCGCCACCTTCTGAACAGCAGTGTGGAAAAGTAGTGTGATTAAACGTGAACTCGGTATAAAAATAAACGTGGAGGAGGACCGACGTCTTCAGCTACCTGCACTTGCGTGAAAAAAAATGGCTGAGAAGGAGGAATCGGCTAGTTTCTTGGTAATCCGTTAAGTAGTTTTTAAGTTACTCTGCAAACTAACAATGAGTCTAGAATGGCAATAAGTGGAACAGATTGTTACTCTACCAAGGCCCATCATTTCCCATGCATAATTTTTTTTAAGAAATACGCTCTCATTTAAATGTTAAAGAAAGTGACTTCCCTGGCCAAACTTATAATATAATATTTGGCCACCTTGTCTGAACATGTCTGTAGAAACTCCCTTTATTTAAGTGTAGCGGAGCTTTAATCAGTGGCAGGTTACTGTCAACACACTGTGTTATGTTATGTGGAGAAGGTGATGGGTAATTCCATTAATTCAAACAAGACACGCACTCATGTGTTACCTGACTTTCTCTCCTCTCAGCTGTGAAAGTAACATGTGGGCTACTGTTTTGTTTTTTATTTATTTTTATTAGAATTGCACACAAAAGACATGATTACAATGGAAAAAGCCATTAACCAGGGGTGTCCAAACTACGGCCCGCGGGCCATCTGAGGCCCGCCATCCATTTTAAATTGGTCTGCCTCAAATTAAATTAAAAAAACAAACAAAACAACACTTAAATGGCACTTACTTATAGCACTTTATAGTTTTGCTCTATTTTTTGAAGAAATTGTACTTTCTTTATTCTTGTTGTTCTTGGTTTGTACCCTCGGGTACCCTTGAATGCACTTATTATAAGTTGCTTTGGATAAAAGCGTCAGCTAAATGAAATGTAATGTAATGGACTATGGCCCACTGTATTGTACGTCTCAGTTAAGGCCGCCACGCCCCGCCGCCCTGAGCGACGCGATTGTCACAGTCCGCTCCAGGGCAGGGGGGCGCGGCGCCGTGAGTGGCCCAGACCTTCAAATTTTTTCTGTATGTGGCCCTCAGGTTAAAAAGTTTGGACACCCCTGCATTAGACGATTAATACGTGAATAAACGGTGAGATATATCCTATGATACCTCAAACCAAAGGAATGAAACTGACGTTCAATACCTCCCATTTTGGATTTCTCAATTCAAAAACAGACCTGATAAAACGGGTAGTAAAATGAATGTCTTTGGTGAGTCATACTGTAATGACTGTGTCCTAATATGATTTTTACAGAATCATGTGGGTGGTATTCGAAGTGTGAGATAAGATAAGCAGGTGAGGCAATAACTGCTCTGAGTAGCTAGTTGCCAAAAAACCCGTAATAAAAGCAGTGAGGTGTAGCTGGAGGAAAACCACCCATATCTGACAGGGCTCAAAGGGAAGCTGGGAGGGGGTGGGGGGTGCAGGCTGAGATAAGTAGCACCTTTGGGTGGTACATCATTAAATAACCAGTCGTATTTCAACACTTGTCGACTGTATTCCAGCCCTCAAGTCCAAAAGGTGGCAATAAAATGTGTTTCAATCGGGACACTGGGCTGGGGAGCTGTTCACACCTGGAGGAGGGAGGGGCTGCACAGTAACTCATAAACATCATGCAGCATCAGCTGTCAGAAGGAAGATTAAGTTTGACTGTTATTCAGATATAAAATTTCACTCAGGACGTGGTCTTAGTAATAACTTCCCATTTACCAAGATGAAGACGTCTTCCAATTGATGAGAAGCATCAACTCTCTTACAATCAAGTATCTTTACCTCAGCCCAGGAGGTTAAGGTTTTACTAATGTCCTTTTGTTTGTTTGTTTGTTGGTTGGTTTATATGTTAGTTTGCATGTGATACACTTAACGCAACAGATTTCCTTGAAACTTGGGGGCAGGAAGCAGAATGGGTCAGCAAGTTAACCCATTGAACTTCGGTGTTGATCCAGATCAGGGGCGGATCCAGGTTCATTTTAGTTTTTTTTACTTTCTTTGACATGGTGGGCGTTATTTCAACATTTCACCTTTTCCCCTCGGTGTTGTTTCATGGATCTTGATTAAAAAAAAATCGGGCATAATAAGGGAACTACCAAATTTTGAAATTTGATGCAGCTTGACTGAAGGCTGTTGGACCTCCCTGCAGGTTTGTGCTTTACTGAGTGTCTTTCTAGTGCTTGCTTGTAACATTCAAATGTTCATCAGTAGGTGAGTATGTGAAAATCCTGCAATTAATAAGAAAAGAAAAGAAAACAACACCTTTCAAGTTACTCAGTTGATTTAGTGTGAACAGATGATTCCTACGTTTACACCAGGTTTACACTCGCTGAGATGTGTTATGGTGTCGGCAGAATCCACTTAGTTGTGATGGAGATGTGTGTGTCTCACTATCTATTGTGAGCATTTTAAAATGGATGAAAAGTGCTGGTGACGCAGGAGCCTCTGAGCTTTTATGATGACAGATCCATCTCCACTACAGCCAGGGAAACTCAATCTGCTGATGTAGACTGTGTAATACAGTAAAAGCTGGTTAGGATTATCAAACTACTATTTGTGGTCACGATTGTCTACAGTAATATCGTCACATGATGTTTATACTAATATCCTTTGTACTGTAATCGCTATATTTAAACAGATCAGTCACTGTTTGATCTCCAGCTCAAGAGAACCCTGAGCCACTGTATGAAGCTTATGGAAAATGGAGTGTATGCATATGGCAAAGCATATCATAAGGATATCAAAGCCCTAAACCATTCATTCAACCATTCATGCAAACTTTCAGACATCAACTATCACACACAGGGGCAGTTTAGGCTTCAGTATCTTGCCCCAGGGCACTTTGGAAAGCAGACTGTAGGAGCCAGGGATCGAACCACCAACCCTCTAGTGGCAACCCTCTCTACCCCCTGAGCCACACAAATGTATTTTTAACTGTTCTCCAACAAACCTTAGTCAAGATTTGTTGTTCTTTAATCTGATTTTATCACATGAAGTAATTTTGCATACAACTTGGACACAGTCAAGAAAGAAGATAGTGAAAGTTGCGTTGTCCTGTATAAGTACTCCCTCAGAGGAACAGACACACAAAGCACAGTTTGACAAGTATTGTGAGACATCAAAACGTTTTATTGGATACATTGTGTAACATCTTGAACGATATACATCCCTACGTAGCTTTATTTCATTAAAAACTGTTGAAAGAAAGAGAATAGTGCTAGTATTGTGATGTTTAACCCGCTGCGTGTGAACAAAAAAAGGAAAAGCTGCATTTTTCTTGGAAAAACACTCAATGCACCATGTCAGTGAGAAAATATATTGCTACAGTGAGGTGAAGACATCCCACTTTGGCGCATTTTTATTTTTCTACTGGACAGAAACTGAAGGAAATTAAAAAGGATCACAGAGATCAAAATGTCGTTATTGCTGGTAGAATTATCCTGAAACTTTGGTCCATGAGGCCAATTCTGCAGCTTTTGTGGATATATTTGTTTTGCACAAATGCACAATATATCAATCTGGAATTAGGATTTGTATTTAGAGAAACTGATCCTTCAAACTCTTGAGGCGCTATAGGAAGAGAGCACAACATAAACACCATAAATATGCCGAGAGGTCAGCAGGTCCCTCTCTTTTACATCCAGTGAAAAAAAGTCTAAGTCAAAGTTCAAGATGTGCCACCTTGATGCCTAAGTATAGTTCAGTGTGTGGCCGAGCAGTCTTTCTCTTCCTCCTGCTCAGTGTGTCATCTTCAGCTTGAGCCCAGAATGTCTTCATCAAGGCCTCGCTCATGTTTTGTTAAAGTCTTTCCTGAACGGGAACACAAAAGTGGAGCCCTGTAACAGAACGTGAGCCTGGATTAGTTGGAGAGACACGGCCCTGGGAGGGAAACGGAAACTTAAAGTAGTTTTAAAAGAACACGAGAGAGCTGTGCCTAGATCAGCACAAACCATCGAGAATCATCCACCTCAGTGTTCATTGAAAACAAGAAAGGATTTGTTTGAAGTCGCCACAGAGCTGTGAGTGGGTGTTGACTTCTCCCAGTGAAAAGTCAAAACTTACTCAGACTCTAATGTTTTTACTCATTTTTCTATTTCTGTGAAAGAGCTTAGTGTAAAACGGCATGAAAAAAGAGGTTTTAATTTTCAGTTCACTAGCACACGGTCTAGTTTTTTACTTGTTACAGAGCAACATTCTCACCACTTTGTTTTCAGCATCTCAGTCACTTTAACAGTAAAATAAGATATATTGGTGTTACAAGCAGTTAAAATATCAAAAAACACAACAATTTGTTCTTGAAATTTGTGTTTTCCTGTGTAATTGTACTGTTATTGTTTAATTATTTGATTTTTGATTCTTACTTCAGTCATTTTTGTGGGATTTCTTGAACTTTTGTGTCCGACATTGTCTTTTCTTTGCAGACCATTGATCTTCTTTAGACTGTTTTCAGACATGACTCAGTCCAGACCAGATTTTCTGGATATTTTTCGTTTGCCTTTCACATATGAAGAATGCAGCAGGAGATTGTCCCGATCAGACGTGTTCAAGACAACAGGAACATTTACAGAGCATTCAGGGCGTCAGCGTAGAGCATGACCAATAGATTAAGCTGAATGCAGGGCCTTAAAGGGGCCACAACAAAGGGGGGCCAATTCCATGTCCAGCAGCCATGCACAATCCCCGATTCAGTAAGGTGCACATTTAAGTCATTCCATGTTCTCTGTCAGCTACTATAGCTTAGAGCCACAACATGAATTGAGTATCTTTCAAAAAAGACTTCAGGGTTACTTCAGAGGCCAATTCGAGTTCAGTTGGGGTCAGTAACCCCTGGCCCCACCCCTTGATCCACCCCTGGCCCTGTGTCATTACTTATCACCAAAAACTCTCTGGTCTTCTTTTTTCTTTCCAATTGGACATCTTCATCTGCATCTTCTTCTTGCTCACTGTAAATTTTCTGTAAATTTTCCTGCTGCATTCCCATATGGACATTTTTTTTATTGGGGGGCTGTGGCAGGAACTGACTCAAACATTTGCGTTCTCACATTTTGCGCCTCCGCACAAATTACGAGCAAGTACCCGGACTTCGGTGCATGTCTGAAAGCAGCTCTACCTAGCTTCACAATGGCCAACACTTTCTGATGTGGAACCAATTTAGCTCGGGCCGACCAAACGGGATCGGCCCCCGTTTGCAAAGTGACTAGAATCCAAAGTGATGAGAGTGCTGCCCAGTCCTACAGAGATAAAGAGGAGAGCTGCTGTGGAGAGGCCAGAGTGAGGCAGAGACAGAGAGCACTCGTGACACTATCACTAGACACCAAAGCACAACCAAGGAGTCAGTTACTTTTACTTACACAGATACCACTGCACTCACTCACTGCAGAGCTTACTTCTTCTTCCCGCCTAATGACATATTTTCAGTTTTTTTCTTCTGAGCCTCATTGAACAAAAGACATACCTTTGTGTTAGCCAGTTGTAGTGTTGGTGACCCCACCCGAGTGAAAACAAATTACATAACTGATAATTGGTAGTGTTTTGTTGCTCCAGGTGAAAAAAAAAAAAAAGCTTCGGTGACAAGCTGAGGTGTGTAAGTCGACTTGGATTTTGTTTACCTGTTTTGATCACTGCAGGAAGCACAGGTATTATTGTGTTAACGTTTTACACTTCCATGTAAATACCCCGCTCCCAGTCCCACATGTCCACACAAGCTTGTTTTTCGACCATAAAGCTTTGTTTGCTGCGTATGTGTGCAGGCTCAGACCAGTCTTATTCCCTGGCTTGTTCCGCAACCCCCCCCCCCCCCACCCCTCAGGTCACAATATGAATCTTGAATGTGAAAAAACCCCATTAAAAACAACAATATTCTTTTATTGTGATTATTTCACTTGAATTAGGAATATATATATATTTCCCTGTTTTTTGTTCATGATAAATATGAATGAAATGTAATTGCTGAATAGTAAAATGCTATTTTTAAAAACTTTTCAATAGGGGGTTACATACAGGACTATTTATTGACTGGGACCAGTAAGATCCTGGAGTCTCTCCTGGTTTCTTCAGGGGTCTGAGGATAAAAAAGTGTTGTGAACAAAACTGAATTGACTTGCCTGCAACAAGTCAGAGCCAATAAATCCCCCTTCTGTTTTTTTTGTACATAGTAAACAAGTGTTTATGGGTGAGTTGCTGAGGGGCTGGATGGCAGATGTTTTGGCTTATGTTACTGTTTGACAGAGACAAACTAGATGTGTCCCACTCTTTACAGTCTTAATGCCCAGCTGGGATCACTGGCTGTGGCCTGACACCATGTCTACACAGGAGGCCTAGAGGAGCAGCATCTTCAGTGCTCCATGTGCACATTGCATATATAGGTCACACAATCTTTAGCAGCACTCAGAGCCCATGTCACTTTACAGACAGATGGATGAATAGAATTGGTTTTACCTCTGTCATGGCGTCATCGATCTGTTTCAGCTCCTCGTAGTGATCTCGAGAGTCTCTCAGAGGCTGAACCATGATCTCCTCGATCTGAGGGAACAGCTGTGGGGGAAAAAAACGCCGCGGTATGAACGTGACCTGTCAACCGAGGAGAGCGTGATGAATCAGACACACGCCCACAAGGGCAAGGCTCTACCTTCATGACCGTCTCGAACATCGGAATGAGGACAAACTTGATGAATCCGATTTGAGCAGTGGGCTTGGTGACTTTGTCTCTGTCCATGAAGGGGGCCACGGGGAGACCTTCAGACTTCTCCCTGTCACTCTGGAGAGGACAGAGGAGGACATGTTGTTATTTCGCCCTGTGCGCTCTCTTCCTCCTGCTGATTACATCCTGGATTTAGGGGTAAATGTGAAGGCTGTGGTTTAAGGTTCACCTGCATGAAGTACTCCTGCAGTAGACAGTCCACCCATGGCTCAGCCACCTCAGTCGGCCTCACTTCGTTGGAAATATCACAGCACTTGATCAAAACCATCTTCAGCTGAAAACACAATCATGGACATTAAGAACACGAGCTGAGGACAAAGGAGCCTATTCATTATTATACTGACACACACACACACACACACACACACACACACACACACACATACACACACACACACACACACATACACACACACACACACACAAGTCTGTTTTACCGCGTCCACTGTTTTCCTGTGGCCACCCTCACAATTACACTTTTACAATCATGTTGGCTTCTGCTAATTACTGCACAGACGTTGGATAAAGGCCCACTTGTCTGAATGTACAGTCCGGCAAACAGCTGGTGTCAGGTGGAGATGCAATGTGATCCGGTGAAACATACGTACACATGTCACATGCTCTTCATTGGTGAAATCAAAGTTGTCCACTTTTTGCTTAAAGGAGTCTAGTATCTCTCCATGTCTGGCCATGTCAGTGGCCAGGATGAGGGTGATAATCGCCTGAAAATGTAACAGACAAAATCAAAAGTGGGAGGGGAAGACATTTACTCACATTTTAAGTCATAAAATCACATTGGTCTTCAATGAAACCTGTCATGAAAAGGGGTTAGGGGTTACGACAGGGCTACACTGTTTTAATAGCACATTTCACCTGTCGGATCTGTTTGTAAGCCTCAGGATCCACATTCGCAAAGATGTTGCACTCAGGAAGGGAAATGATCTGGAAGGCCACAGCACAGTGGTGGTTCTCCAGCGGAGATATGTCATTGTAGCGTACTGCCAGCTCTGTGCGGGCATTGATCTGATACCTGATGGATAACGGATGATTGAAAGTATTATGATGTTATGGGTTAGGGGGTTATGGGTGATGAATAGGGGATACATAGATACATACATTGAGATGGTTAGGGCTAACCCTAACTCTAAACCAATAAATGTTCTTTGCCCAGCCCTAACCTCGACCTAACCCAACTCCATCTGTCCAGCCTTTTGACACTTTCCAAATCCAACAACGTCCATCTCGACCTTTTTACCTTCATCTCTGAGGCATAAACATGTAAAGAACAAATTATTGGAACCCTTCTCCTTTCACCCCAATCATTCTTATTTCTGTGGCAGGAATGCACAAAGCATTGGGATCTCTGAGTGATATGCGCCGGCACGTGCCTTGCCTTTGTCGCTTCCCTCCAAACCACATCAATCTGCTTGGGGATTGTCAATGTGACCAATTTATATTCCTAACCCTAAACCTTTCAGCTGTCCAGTCGATGGACGAGAATAAGCAATCATCAAGATAGCTTAACACTGCCTAACCCTTACACTGAAAATTCAAATGTATGCATGTTTCCATCCACCATTATTCACAAATAGTCATTGATTTGGTTCATCAAGATGAGCACAAGGTGCCAGTGTGATTAAAAACGAATTGAAAATGCATATAAATGATAAATCGTTAGTATTTCTCCATCATGTTTCCCTCATAAGAGAGGCCCCTCGCGTTCCCGAAACCACGGCAGGAAAACAACACGATAATCTGGATCAGTGTGTTTTCATACCACCACCCTATCCATGCTGAACTACTTTCACAGCTCATCGACAACAATGTTGTGATGGGGATGTCAAAACACGCTGGGGGTCAACATGCATTTGCACTGCTCCTATCTGTAAACACCTCTGCAGACAGAAAGGTGAGTCTTACGTGTTGTTGTAGCCGGGGTGGTCCAGGTCATGGCACACTGCAGCTGTCATTAAAATGCCCATATCTGTGAGAGTCAGCTTCTCCTGGACAACAGGGAAGAGGAACAGGGTTGTCAGATAAAAGTAAATATGTCAAATCTGCACGTTTATTAATTGGCATTTCAAAGAAAGAGGATGGTTTGCTTGTAAGAAATTATGATCTGTCCGGACCTGTCAGATATTTTGTAAATGTGCTTGTTAAATGCTTGATGATTATTTGACAAGCAGGAACACACACTGTTCTGACAACTTTTGCCGTTTACCTGCAGGTTGCAGAGGTGAATCATGCCGTACATCATCTGGCTCACGCAGAAGCAATGACGGAAGTTGTGGAAGGGGTTGTTACGGTAGTTCTCCTGAATCCCCAGCTAGAAGAAACACAGTTATTCCCCCAATGTGCTTGCTGCATAATCTTCAAACCAAAAATTGTCTCCAGGATTAAAACCATTAAATATAATGTTTTGAGTTAAAAAGCTTCTGGACAATTTGCATCGCAGGATATAAGACAGTACGCCCTCTATTGCTCTATAACTTTACCAGCCAGCGTTTGAGTGTGATAGGGTTCATGTTGAATTCCTTCACCAGCCCCAAGTCATGGTACATGTACTCCAGACAGCTCAGCATCTGCCGCAGCAAAGAAAGAGCAATGAAATCCGTCACTTTGTTGACCTCGAGTGGAAGCCGGTGATTTAAGGCGAGTGGCGCTATCGACGAACCTCGTTGTGTTCCCAGTGCCACACGTCGAAAGTTGGCTTCTTCAGGGCTTCTATGGTCTCCTGAGACAGTGTGTACTGTAAATGCGAAAATAAAAACGGTCATCAGAACATCAGCTGTAGACCGTCAGAAGTCAGCTTAGTCTAGGAATGAAGGGAGGATCTACCACAGTGGACGCACCTTTGGGTAATTGGGGACATCTCGTCGAGGAGTGACCTTCTTCCCGTCATCTGAGAAGTTGTATTTGCACTGACAGCTCACTCTGAGATGGCAAGTACGAGAACAGAAAGATGGGAAACTACATTTGATATCAGGTATTTTACGGATGAACAGAAGTGTGGAGTGCGTTCATCTCACCTGCCGGCACCTCTCGAGGTCATCTCATCGCGTAGCCTCCTCAGGTCGTTTTTACACTTCTCAATCTCCACCACTTTCAAGCCTTCCACTGCCAAACAATCACAAGTGAGATGTTTCCAGTTGAGTTATTTGATTACCTCTACCAGGGAGGACTGTTTATCATTTAGAGGGATTACACGAAAACTATACTGGACGGATTTCCATGAAACTTGGTGGAAGGATGTGGTACTGTTCAGATAAGAACCCATTGGGATTTCCTACAGACCCAAGTACAAATTGGGATATACTGAATTTAAATCTAGTTTCATATGTGGACTGAGGTATGTGTGCAGCTGAATGCTATTGCAGTAGTTTTGTACTATGGTCATTCAAAATTGGCTTTCCTCTGAGATCCCTTCAGAGACAACGTCAAAAATGTCCCACTCACGTTCCACTCTCTTCTCCAGCATGGCGAGCCTGTTGGTGACCTCAGTCTTCAACTCGTTGATGCGAAAGGCTCTGTGAGAGAAAAGCAAATCACGAGGATCGATGACGATAAGAAAACCACATGGTTCATTTGTTAGGATCACAAAATAAATCCGGAAAGTGACCTAGACTATAAAAGACAAAGGGGAAGGGAGTTTTTTTTCTAATTGAACTCGGCTCTGTGGATGTCAGCGTGTGTTAAAGCGCATGGTATGTGGAAGTTATGTGTTAGGGTGGGGAAGGTGAGGCTTCAGCCATAACATAAACAACGGTGAGGGTTACCTGCTGAACTGCTCGGCCACCTGGGACAAGACGTTCTGAAACATGTCCTCCTTGTCTGCAGACACAAACACAATCATGATCAGTCATTGTGAGCAGAGATAACTGGGTCCAGAAACTAGTATCACAGTGGAAGTGCTGTTGGTGCGTGTGTGTTAGTCGACTGACGGACAAACACAACTAGTTTACCTCCGAGTTGACCAGTAGACAGCGGGACAACTTTGTACAAGGAGCTGCGAGGAAATCAGACGTGCGATCGTTACTATTCATATATGAACTTAAAAAGGTCTTTGTCGTGATTTTGTATTTTCATGGATGTAGAATAATTTGTGTTGTCACCTTGGAGTGTTGGTGGGCATGGTGGGGTCCATGGAGACCATGGCACCTCCTGGATCCACCATCATGATGGCAGTGTTCCTGTCATGACAGGACGAGAGGCTGAGTGAATCATCTGATTTCTGAACACTGCCTTTTGTTCATGTTTTGCCCCATTTCACCAAGAGTGGAGCTTTTTGAAACAATTTCAAGATATGTTGCTGTACAACACACAGCATTTACATCTACTTCTTTCACAGCTGCTTTTGTCCAAAAGAGATTACAACCGAGGAAAAACCTTTAAGTGTAATTTTTTTTTTGTATTTTGTATTTTATTGTTGCACACACAGCAAGATAATGTGCAAAGTGTCTAGAAATCTATTATCTCAGTGGAAATAAAGCACCTCATATATTGGAGATAAAACACTTGCGACCTTCTTCACGGAAAACCAGTCAACAGACAGAGCAGCGCTTGACAGGTTTATCCTCCCCAGTCAAAGCAGATGACGACCAGATCTTTCCTCTGTCATTAATCATCGTCTGCTTTGATGTGCATAGCTAAGGGAGTATGTCTTTGACTAATACATGCATGTGATCCCTCTCTGTCTCTGCTCTGCCGTGTGGAGCTTCTCAATGTCAATCTCAGTGTTTCGTATCCCTGGAGAGAAAAACCTCTTGGATCAGAGGGGAAACATCTCCAGAGCAGCGTGACTCATGATGACCTGTGTGACTGAGAATCCTTGCTGACAAACCTGGGAATGTTGGACGAGGAACACAGAAGCTCCTTGATGTCACACGGACTGCAGTGCCGACTGAACACCACCTGTGGGACGCACACACAGCAACTTCTCAGTTCAGAGAAAAACTAACCTCTTTTGTTTCATTCATTTAAAAACGTGTTTTACAGGACAAAGATGGCAGAAGGTTGCAGATTCATATAGAATCAATAATGTCCCATTGTTGTGGCATTAATGGCTTTACCGTCACGTTATTTAGGAAACCTCCTCTGCGGGTCATGAATCCAACACAGTGCAGTCTGTGTTTCTAAAGGCACACCTGTGCACAGCTGCACACAAACAGCTGCTGTGGTTTTGACATAAGGCCTCAGTGTTCTGACAGGATGGGGGGGGGGGGGGGGGTTATCAAATGTCATGATGCTTAGACCACCAGGTCACATGGGAGCGTGAAGTTAGGGTTGGTTTGCTTCATGGCTGAATGACACGAAGTCGGCGGAGAAACCAATGAGGGAGAGAGAAGTGGTGAGAACGCATGAAACTCGCCAAGATCCCCTTTATCTGTGATGCTGAAATAAATCAGATCGCTTTACAAAGCTCAGCACATTGCAGGGTGTGTATATCTGTGTGGTGTGTGCATTGACACTGAGAAAAAAGTGTGATCTTACATCTTAGAGTGAGCAGGTGTAGCAGACAAACATTCACCCGCAGGCCGTGGCCTTGGCGCTCTTGAACAGACATGTGTCATCGCCAGCTCTCTACTTGAAGCACTCTACATCGGCCAGAGCAGCAGGTGTCTCATTTGTTTTTATCTCAGTGTGTTCAGAACGATCCGACACGAAACCAGAGCCTGAAAGCATTTGTCACGACTGTGTTAACGATCCTTAAAAACGCTGCTCTGTCGATGCACGATTAAAAAGCTGAAATAGTTGATCGACCATATTCTACATTACTGTGTTTTTGATTAGATGTTCAGTTGCTGCCTCTGCAAACCTGAGTGCGAGGTAGGAAATAAAACCCAATCTATAATTTCTGTCAGGGTTGCAAGGCAGCAGAAAGGGTGTGTGAGCTGCTAATAACGGGTGTTTGTTTCTGTCAGTAACACCTGTAAGGCAAACGCACAACCGTCTAATTTGAGCTCCTCCTCAGGTGACTCAGTCCGTGGGGAACACTTCTTAC
This sequence comes from Pleuronectes platessa, assembly GCF_947347685.1. Lineage (NCBI taxonomy): Eukaryota > Metazoa > Chordata > Actinopteri > Pleuronectiformes > Pleuronectidae > Pleuronectes > Pleuronectes platessa. Next base: position 12,719,436 of record NC_070630.1, on the reverse strand, counting down.
GTTAGTCAAGGAGGTGAATTAAAAAGTGAATTTTTTAATTGACATAGTTAAAGTTATACAAGGTTGCTTTCTTTAATTAACCTCAATTTAATAAGGTAGCAACAATAATTTATATGTAATGAAACCCGATTAAACGCTTATTATTTATTTAAAGAATTCAACATCCTAAATTATGATTTTATCTATTTTATCTATAGGTTGCCACATAATCCACATGCAAACATAGTTCTGATTCATAGAAGAAGTAGTTTAAGAGTTTTAAAAGTCTTTTGTGTCCCTATTTTACACGTTTTACGATTTAAATCTTTAAATTTGTGTGTGTCCAACATATCCGGACTTTAATTAATTAATATTTTACCAGCAATTTTATAAACTAAATTGTTTTACGTTTTCATGAAACTGGTCAATGTTTTGGTCAAATGAGCTAATTTCACACATCTCAAGTACATCTCTCACAACAAACTGTGAGTTATTAACGTGGTTTTAGAAATGTAAACACTATTAGAGACCCACCATTTAATACATTTCCAATGGGATGGGACCTACCTTTTGCACCTTGCCATCCACATCCAGGTAAATGGTTTTGGGGGAATAGGAGGAGGGGCTGGAGCCCATGTCAACCTCCCTCTCCTCTCTTACACACCCACAGATATTTGGCTCGGATCCCTGACCAACCAACCTGGACAGCTGACAAACAGGGTCTTATCCTGGAGTAACCGACACTAAGTTGATAGGGGATAAGGGGATAAGATAAGATATGATACAATAAGATAATATTAAATAAGATAAGATAATATATGATAACATAAGATAACATAAAATAACACAAGATAACATAAAATAGGATAAAATAGGACAAGATAAGAGGAGATATGATAAGATAGACATCAGTAAAAGTAGTAATAAGTAAACATGCAATTCATTTAATATCAGGAATTATTCAGTGTAAACATTATAGAGATAACAGATAATACTATGAAATACAATGAAATGAAAAATCTGCAGCTAGGAAGAAAATAAATACACATTACAGGAGAACAAATGCAAAACCATCCCCAGGAAAACGTTATTATAAACCATGACAAAGAAAATATTAATTTACGTATATGTTATTTTCCATCAAGTCATTCAGTTTCAATAAAATCAAAAATCGAAATATACATATACTGCATTTAAAAAGGTCACAGTCAAATTAATTTGTGAAAAGCAGCAGCGTATATATGTTAAACTCACAGAATCAGCGATGCAGTTTCCCCTGTGGAGACTGGAGGTAATGTCCCAGGTGCTGGGGATGCAGCTGACTCACATGCAGACGCCCGCACACACACAAACCCACACGAGCAAAGGTGGAAGTGATGGGGAGGAGAGCGAAGGAGAGAGAGAGAGAGAGAGAGAGAGAGAGAGAGAGAGAGAGAGAGAGAGAGAGAGAGAGAGAGAGAGAGAGAGAGAGGCTGTGGGTTAAACAGAGGATGGGGAAGGGGATGGAGTACTACGAATTTAACTGGCACTCGTATCGGTTGCCGGGTGACTGTTACTGTGGGAGAAAAAACAACCCCATCATCTGAAGTGGTGCTGGTAGTGGTGCTGGTAGTGGTGCTGGTAGTGGTGGTGGCGTGTACCTGCGCTGGTCACAGACAATTCATCTGCAAACACATATTTAACGTATTTAAAAGAAAATCAAGATTAAAAAACACCATGTGACTTGTTTTGAAAAGCTATCTGATTGAAACCTGACCGGAGAATTATATTAATGTGTGCTCTATTATAAAATAGCAAGCACTGTTGGCCTCAGAGGCAAACAGGCCGGGGCCGGGGCCGGGCCCTAATTCCAAGTGGCCCTGTTCTTTTTCTGTCGGATCTGCATGAGCTCTGCATTTGTACGTACACAGTTTAGATTCGTATTTTCTATCTGTGTGTGTGTGTGTGTGTGTGTGTGTGTGTGTGTGTGTGTGTGTGTGTGTGTGTGTGTGTTTGCGTCCGTGCGTGTGTGTGTGTGTGTGCGGGCCACTCATCCACTCCAGTGTTCAGAGCAGGTCCAGCAGATGGTTTAGTCAGATGACTTTTGCAAAGCACTCGCAGGAGATTTCAGGGCATTTCATTTTTTAGCAATCCATTTGTGATTGATCCTGGACAGTGAAATAAATATACTTTCAAAACGTCAAAACCTGCATTTTCTAATAGCATCTCAGAAATTGTTAAAGCCTCGATGTCTGGGCTCATTTTGGGTCGAATCAATTCCTTGTGTTTTGCCCTAAATCTCAAATCCATATCTCTTCTACAGTGTGTTAATGTGCATCAAGGCTTTTGTGACATCCTCCATTGTTGGACCCTCAGAGGAAATACTTAGTTACTTTACTAAATTAAAAGTATAATTCTATTGGTACTGAAAGTCCAGCAAACATTCTCATTAAGTAAATAGGCATTATAGGCAAATTTATATGAAAAGTTCTCGTTCTGCGAAATAATGGCCCCTGTTACTGAGATATTATCATATATCACAATATTAGATTGTTAGTAATGATGTATGAATGTATAACAAGCGTGTTTAATTCCACAGCTGTTTGGTTGGAGGTAGTTTTAACTGGATGTACATTTTGAGGAGTTGGGCTCCTCCAAAGAGTCAGAAGATAAATATGAGCGTCTGTGAAATAATAATCCAAGTGGGGGGAAAGAAAATCAAATGGATTTCTGTTTAAAATTATATTTAAACATTAACATTCATAACTTACTTGGGCCTTGACTAATTATTTAAATCTATCATCTGAGACATTTAGGGGGTAGGTATATCTTTGCTGGCAAGACTTCAATTTCTTTTTTGCTTCAAATCCCCAAAAGTGCAAAACCATTGTTTGAATCTTCAATAAATAATATTATATGATTGACATAAGATACATGTTTAAATTAAAGATTTAATCTGAAACGCAACCAGTAACTATATTGATTAAACGAATAAATTTGATTAAAATGTTCAGTGTTAGCCTCTTTTAAAATAGTAGAATAGTACAACTATAGAGTATGGTAATATAAGAACAGCGATATAATGCATGTGCACAATATACAGAGGTAGAGATGAAACATATTCACTTAATATGGTACATAATATGAAATACATTAAGTTAATATTGTTAATTAGTTGGAGACTGCATCAGATAAGAAACCTTCTTCTTCTTCTTCTTCTTCTTCTTCTTCTTCTTCTTTTCCTTCTTCTTCTTCTTCTTCTTGTGCACTACACTGTCTGACTCTGACCGATCCTGACCTACAGACACAAAAAGCCAGAATAAGAGCCTTCAACAATAAAGTCACCCTCGTCCTCTGGGATTTTCACATCAACAGGCCGGTGTGAATGAGGACATTAGTGAGGAGGCTAATCCGGGCAGCTAGAGGAGGTCATTAATTAGAGACGGTGAGCATCCCACATGATCTCTGTTCAACTCATGGGACACCTACTCACGTGCGGAAACACAGACGCAAGTACTTTATGTGGGCAGATGTGATGCTGCTCCCCAGAGTCTGATTACCGCCGCTGCCACGCTGGAGGAGAGGTGGTACGTAATGTGATAGAACATGTGATCAACACTCAAAACGTTGGAGACCAACAAAAAAAGCCACGTCCAAGCTGAATATGAGTGGTCCGATCTCGTCTTCTGAGGAAATGAAGCCACAGGTGATTATGCACACATTTGTGAGTGCGCTTGCTCGTGATGTGTACCCCGGGCCTGCTGCATGTGTATTCATGAGTCTGTGCACAGAGGAGTGGAAGACCACAAAGCCCAGATCAAACACATGGGGTCCTCATCTGCTTATGCAACCACAAGACTCATCACACCTTCAGCAACGGACGACGCAGCTCAGGGATAAAAGCAGCTAACCAGGCAGATCTTCATGACAAAGGACGTCCGGCTGGTTCTGTGAAGGGAACAAATTTCATTGATAATAGGGATGTACCAGGCTTCTCGTTGTGTGTGTGTGTGTGTGTGTGTGTGTATGTGTGTGTGAGTGTGCCCCTGTATTAGTTCACCTCACGGCTGAATATAACCCAGCAGACCCTTTAATCTTTTATCTTTTCATTCCACACTGCTTAACATGGTTTTTGTATAAAAACAAACAAACATGCAATTTAGTAAAAATGTAATAAAACCCGTTGTCATATTTCCAGGTACCGTTTTTTCCATAAGTAATCATATTCCTACTTGTATGGAGAAATCCTATTCACATAAATCACAGGGGTGGCTGTGGTTCAGTAGGTAGAGTGGGTTCCTCTAACCAGAAGGTTGCTGGTACGATCCCAGTCTTCCCCTTCCACATGCGATGCCGTTCTCATCTGAGAAAAAAGTGCTGCTCATGGATCCACTGAACGAATGTGTCTGTGAAAAGCTTTGAGCTTTTAACAGTCATCAAGAGAAAGAAAAGCTCAATATAAATACAGAGCATTTAGTATCAGGAGGCTCCATGATTGAAGTGAGTGGCCTGCATTATACAGAGCTCCCTGTAGATTAACCCTTGGAGTGCACAGAACAGCCTCCTCCTGACATTAATTTGATCTATTTATTTTTCTATATTTAGAATTGTTTTTGTGATGATTAAGTTGGAAAATCCTCGTTGACCTTCTAAGGTCGAGTAAGTGAAGAGCGAGGGCTCCGCTCAGACAGGAAGCAGTTTTGGCAGCGAGAGGCATCTTTTTCCATGTGTCAGAGTCACGGAGTCATCGGTTAACCATTTGTCTGCTTTAGATAAAGTAAAAGGGATGACGCTTCCAAAGCACAACACATAACCTTCCAAAAATATCAAATTAAAGCAAATTAAATGGACAAAAAAGAGTAAACATTAAATTTAAAGTAAATGTGTCTCTTTAGAACTTTTCCCCATCATGTGTACATTAAAATACAGTATTTTTAGGAAATGTGTGGGTGACATCTGATGGACAAGACAGGAATTACACACAAGCTCAAGAACTGAACAGTCAAATGATAAAAACGGTTGGCGATTGCAACAAAAATAATAACAAAGTACAAACTATTTAAATTGCTTTATTACCTTAGATTATACAATGACCTAATATAGAATAATAACCCAATTTGTGGTTTAAAGTTTTTTAAAAGAAAAGAAAACAACCAACCCCTCAACATTAATTTACCTACTTATGTACAGCCGCTTATCAAACGTTCCCAGTCAAATTCACGATGAAACAAAAAGTAAAATATATCAGAGCTGGTAAGTCTGTTCTGTCTCAGCATCATTTTCAGGATAAACTACCTGTAAAATATATTTTTTCCTATGAGAGGATATCAACAACAAAAAACTACAGACATTGAGGAAAACCACAGAGAACTTGATGATAAATAATGGAATATAAAGAGTTAGCTGAAAGGGAACTCATCTCTGATCCTAGTGCATCCAATCCCAAATCCTCCTTTTCCTCAGAAGAACAACAAACTATACATAAACTTTACATATCACAGAATGAAAGCATACTTCCCAGGGAGGTTGAGAAACGTGCGGCCATCATTGTTGGGGTGGACAGTGAGTGGGATCACTGGGATCTGGACACTCTGCCTCCACGGGCAGGTGGCTGGTTGGGATGCCCACGGGGGGACGGACCTTTCTTATGGGGCTGAAGCTGCGTGGAGACGACCCGGGGGAGTGAGCAGGAGAGCGGACGGGCAGCAGTGCAGGACCGAGAGGGTGCTGTGGGAGGGGTAGTGCCAGGGGAGAGGGGCTGCGGGGGTACCTGCGAGGGGCCGACCAGATGGGCCGATCAGTTCTGTTTGAGGAGGGGGGGAGGACGGGAGCGTAGGTAGCAGGGATACTCATTTCGGATTGGCTGAAAGCGTTGCCAGAACATTCTTCCAAACGCTCCAGAGTCTCCTGAAACAACAAGAAGATGCATAAGTGATAATCATCGGTGGTGTTTTATATATGATCCTAATTCTAAAGGGTCAGTATGTCAGATTTAGCTGAAAGGTATCTATTGGCAGGATTTGAATATGAAATAATCATAGTGATGTTTTACTCGTGTGTTTCATCTAAACTTTATATTTACATCGGGAGTGTGTCCTCTCTACAGAGACCGCCATGTTTTTTACATTAGCCCAAAATGGTGAGGTGAGTGGTATTCAGCTGCAAAATGCAACTCCACCACTAGATGTCACTAGATGCTACACACTGACGCTTTAATGAAGCTGTAATTTGTACCAAAAGCATGACATGTTTCAGAGCATGGTTCTATAGGTGGCAGTTAAATATCTCTTCATGATTGTTTGCTATGAGCTCTTCTCCACACATTCAGGATTCCCAGAGAATGAATGACTAAGGGATGAATGAGTAATGAGTAATGTTACATTTTTTTACTTTTAGGGAATTTTTTTGGGAATAGTGCTGGGTAGATGAGTAGCTTTTAACCCCAGACCGTCATTGTCCTCAGGGGGATACAGCCTGATGACTTAAGTGGTCCCCTGATCTCTCCTCTAGCGCCACCAATAGGAGAAAAAGTAATTTAGTTCCTTTTAATTAAAACCAATAGCACACTTGCATCATGTCTTATTAGTTCTTATTTGTTTTCATTTAACAATAATCCTGTTTTCAAACTTGAACAGCACCTTGAAACATTTTAGTTTATGGAAAAGTATGACGAGCTTTCGAAAAGTGTATTATTATAATTATTATCGTTATTTTTATTATTATTATTAGGAAGGAGGAGGAAAAAGAATAACTTACATCTTCATTGAGAACATAAAGAGGCATTGGACTCCTACGACCGAGTGTAGTTGGTTTCGGTACAACATCCACTGCAAACACATATATTCAGTTTAGAAATGGGTCACATTCTTTGTAATTAAAGTGTGAAATAATTATGGGTGACATGGGTCAAAGGTTAAGTTTTTTTTTGCATTTGTGTTGAAACCAGTGCAGCTATTTCTCACCATCGTGGCCATTTTCACTCTGCTCTAAATAAACAGGAGCTCTTTGGGGGACAGGTCGATGCTTCTTTCTACAACAAGAAGAAAAGAACTCCTGAAAACACATCCTGCCGTCAAGCTGCAGGTCGATGTGCTCTCCAATTTTCCACTACATGTTCAGAGCGGTGGAGTTGACACTGTGGAGCCACTTTAGACTCTAGTCACATCCTTAAGAGCAATATGAAAGAGAGAGAGAGAGAGAGAGAGAGAGAGAGAGAGAGAGAGAGAGAGAGAGAGAGAGAGAGAGAGAGAGAGAGAGAGGAGGTAAAAGAAGAAAGAGTAACTCTCACTTGGAAGGTTTCCAACAGGCACACACTGTAACCAGGGTGATTAGGAGGAATATGCCCCCGGTGGACAGGATGATGTATAGCGAGCTCCGTCCTGAACCAGAGTGAAACAGAGAGAGGTATATGAGGACAAGAGAAGAAAGAAAAGAAAGAAAGAAAGAAAGAAAGAGAGAAAGCCTTTGTCAGTCACAGCGTGATAACAGCACAGCAATTCCCTCTCACTAACTTGTAGCTCTGCTTCACGTTTGCTTTTTCACTATTTTATCCGTTTTGTCTTGACACTGGGAAAATGAAGATTGCAAAGAGAAGGTCTTTGAGGCAATAGATTGTTATTTTCTTCTTTTTGACTGTAGGCTTACAATGAAACATGACCAGGATATGGAGCAGGAGGGACGTTCAATTCTTTCCCCCACTGCCTGTTAAGTCTTCAGAGTCCTCTGGCAGTGAAGTAGCACATGAGGGTCGTCGCTCTGAGACTTTGAGCCGCGCTCCTGCCCATGCAGAGGGAACAGAAAGCTGTTTGAGGGCCTGAAGCTGCCTCCTCATGCAGCACATCACAGTACAGCAATAATGAAGTCAGGATTACTGAGGTCCACTGAGGCAAAGCGTCCCCCAGCCCCCCCACCTGCCTCCTTTTCCTCTGCTCCCTCCTCATAAATAACTGTCCATTCATTGGATTAGAGTGCCTCGGCCTCGCGCTCAGTCTGACATGTAGTTCTATGCTGGCGCCCAGTAACAGCCGTTCGGAGCCAACTCTGCCGCACTTGGATTTGCACTTTGTTGTAAACAACATTGTTAGAGAGGCAGGCATGCAGGCCTGTGTGTAGGTCAGCATGAGAAGATAATTGCTTCTGCGAGCTGTAAATGGATGGTAGTTGAACAATGAGATAACACAGAGTACTACAGTTTTCATAAGCAGCACAAAAGGGAACAAAATATTTTCTTGGATCCGTTCCCTGATCCGGATTCCGTGCTAATATTTTATGAGTTCTTTCCTGACCCATGTTCCATCTTTTTCATGAAGTATCATCTGTTCAGTTGTTTTTGCTAAATCTATTTTACAAACAGACAAACCAACGAACACATTGGGCGGAAACAGTCTCCTACATTTATATGAGTTATAGACATAGTTGCAATTTAATTAGCAGATTAGATTTTTATCCGTAAAAAATAAAATAATCTCATATGAATTTTTTTTATAGATTAAGATTAAGATGCATTTATTAGTCCCAAACACATGCACAGGCACAATCATGCAATTGTAGGAAAATGTAACCTCTGCTTTTGACCCATCTGGTGCAGGACACACAGAGCAGTGAGCCACCATGTACGGCGCACAGGGAGCAGATGTTGGGGGAGTAAGGTGCCTTGCTCAGGGGCACTAGACAGGGTAGGGAGAATCCTCTTGGATTTTTGGACAGGTCAATTCAGGTTTGTCTTTTTGTTGTTTCTCCGTGGAGTCGAACCAGAGACGAACCAGAGATCTTTTCTGCCCACAGTCCAAGTTTCTGACACTAGTCCAATACAACTATGCAGCAGCTTGTACATCGGTTTACACAGACTCCACCTCAACTAACTCCAAATGTAAACTTGTCCTTGCAGATGATTGTATAATAATAATAATTGATACTTATTTAATAATATAACCCATATAATAGTATTTATCTTATAACATAACATAGCAATATAAACCGGAAAAAGGTTTACTGCATAATGATTGCTTTTTACAATTTGAGTATTTTTGCTGTGATAGGGAACATGATCACAGCATCACCTCCTCCATCTTGACATAAGCTTGTATGACTTGACATCCTACCCGTGTAACATGCCACCTACTGTAGACAGTGAGCTTGACAGGTGTGCTCCTCACGCTGCTGATGGGGTTCTCCACTGTGCAGGCGTAGATGTCGTCGTCTGACATCCCGACCCGGGCGATGGTCAGCACCTTCTGGTCAAGGGACAGCAGCAGGCGCGAGTCATTGGCCATCACCTTGCCTCCCTTCAGCCAACTGTAGATGGGCTTTGTGCCGTTATCGTGGGAGCAGTGCAGGTGGAATTGCTCGCTGTACTCCAGGATGGAGGAGGCTATCATCTGGACGTAAGGTTTGGACACTGGAACTGAGGGGGACATGGCAAAAGACACAGGTGAATTCAAACTGTGACAGGGAAGTTGTTCTCTATTTACACTGAAAAGAGAAAGTTGTCAGTAAAAGGTACAACAAGAAAACCGCAATACGTAAAATAATACTAATAAAAAATATAATAAAATAAAATAAAATCTGCTGGGATAAAAACATTCTCAAGTCGAAAAGAAGGCCAAAGAGAAGAGATGTGATTAAAAATAATCGCAGTTGGTAATACACAACTTAAATCAGTTTTTGCATATTAAAGGTGATTAAGAACATAATTGTGTTAATCTAATTTGTTAGTTTTAAGTTGGACAAACTTAATTAATTTGTATGTTAACAACTGAAATTATTGTTATAGTTTTATAGTTTTCACTGCAAGAACAACTGAAAAGTGGAATCAAAGTTGATGCCTCAAAGAGAAAAAACACCAACACGGTGAATCACTGTATGGTGCACTGAAGAAAGTTAAACTTTATGATAATGACTTGCGCAACAGAATGTATTTTTAACAAGTATTGATTTGTGCTTCAGCTCAGAACTGCTGCTCAGTTTGTGTCCGGTGGTTTGAAGTACAGAGAAATGAAGAGGATGGTAACTCTGCACACCATCCACAGTGAGCTCGGTGTGCTGCTCCCCGGTGAAGCTGTCGTCTGTGATGGAGATCTCCACCTCGTACGCCCCTTCGTCTGAGAGCTGCAGGTTGTGGAGCAGCAGCGACCCATTCTCACACACCAAGACGCGGTTGCGGTACTCGGGCCTCAGGTTCCCGATGATGTCCGTCCCTATGGACTGCACCACGGTGATGGGTTTCTCTTTGCTCCTCTTCAGCTGCCACTTTATCACGGGCTTGTCGGAGCTGCTGCTGGAGTAGCTGACTGACAGCAGGGCCTCTTTGCCCACCGTGCCCCTCACCACCTGGCTTTGACTGGTCACGTTCACCCCCGACACCTCACCTGGATAAAAAACAGGAAGAGACAGGGCTTTAGTTACGAACTCTGGGAGTGTACAGAGAGGAGGACACGGATAGGACAGTTCTGTGGGACAGTCACTAGGCTGTCTGTGATGCGCTGCCACACTCAAACAATAGAGAACTTTTGCAAAGACACACTAATTACTGTGACACTAATTACTACTATTACAAACTGAAGTGGAAAATCAGGGCAGTGAATGGCCGGGATGCCGATACACCAGAGTTAGAAAGTAACAAGAGACCGTTATGTAGCTATACACTGATAAAAGGAAAGTATTGGAACACCTTATTAAATGCTGAATACTGAAATGGGTAACAAATTAAGTTTTTTCCAAATTTATGTAGGCAAATTTAAATTATTTAACAAAATTGACAAATTTGTCTAATCAATTGTAATATTTATTTAGTTATTAAACAGGTCAGCATACAGTATAAATATACGAATACTTTTAATGTACGCCCATTTCATTTTTAAATTCCTGTTTGTGGTCATAGTTTAGTTATTCACAACTACACCTATAAGACAAATTGGCTTGCTGATGTTTATTTGCTTTCATCACCACTGCTGGAAATATATTTAGTATTGCTTTTTTTGTGGGGCATTCGCTTTGTAAACAACTATATATATATATATATATATGACACTTTTAGAAAGGACCTTTGTTCTTTGGACCATTATCTGGTGTTAATCAGTAACATAGTTAATGAACAGAAATTCCGTACTGTGCTTTTAATGTGCTCAAAAACATGCACACATGTCACTTTGCTTCTACTTCTGGATGTCTAGTTATGTCTTGATCACGAATCTCAGAAACCCCCCGCCACAGGAATTCCCCTTGACCCCTCGCCGTGAACAAGTAATAACTAATTTTGATTTGTGCTCCTCAATTATCCTCCAGCTCCCGCAGGGACACGGGGATGAGGTGTTACAGTGAGGAGCCACATTTCATCCTTTATAGACGAGGCCTGTCTTGGAAACCAAACGCAGCGAAGCTATTATGTTCACAGGGGAGGCTCCTATAACTCAGCTGTAGCTAGACACATGGAGGTCTAAACATTGGCTTCGGGCCTTCGAGGGGCATCCTACTGTTCGGCTGTTCAACGAGAGAGAGAGAGAGAGAGAGAGAGAGAGAGAGAGAGAGAGAGAGAGAGAGAGAGAGAGAGAGAGAGAGAGAGAGAGAGAGAGAGAGAGAGAGAGAGAGAGAGAGAGAGAGAGAGAGAGAGACCCTGCACTGTTAGCTATTCTTCGCAGTGAGGCTGTTAGCAGGGCATCGCCTCATTGCTGTGGCAACCATTTGGTCCGCCTGACAGGGGTTGCCAAGGCGATAAGACAAAGGGCATGATTGTTGGAACTAGTTTCCTCCACTGAAAAGAGTGCGAGCGGGTTAGAGAGAGAGAGAGAGAGAGAAAGAGAAACTCTTTGTCACCGGCGAAGTTGGTGATAGACACAGGATCCAGTGATTCTTCTAAAACCCGACTTGGTTTGGTAAACTGGACCCTTGTCACGGCCGTGAAATCAAATGAAACATTTTGAAAAGCAAAATCAGCACGTGGTTAAAACTTGTGACATCACTTTTTTCACGTAATTAAATGAATTTGCCTAATACACACACACACACACACACAATATGCAGGCCCTGCCCTATTCAACACTTAACCTACACATCCCCTTCTTACACATTTACAATAGACACTCCAGGATCCTTCAAGCATCTTACTGGGGCCCAATAGAGAGGGCACCCTCTGTCAGAGAGAATCCATCGAGCTGGAAACACACGGACAAGAAAAACCTCTCTAACTTAACCTGGATTAACTTCACTTCCAAGAGGGATAAAGGATGCGATGGTGTTTGAAGAGACACAACGAGAGTTATCCAAAGAGTGTAAACTAAAACAGGAAAATGAATATCTGTAATTTCAGTTTTTGAGAAAAATTCCACTTGTTTTGCTCGTCATCTGAATTAACAGAAAAAATCTCCAGAGAATTCTCCACCCTCTAATGTCTGGACGGGTCAAAGAAACGTTTGGACTCACCTGTGACGAGGAGGAGGAGGCCAAAGAGCCACAGCAGCGCAGGAATGTCGGTGATACTGTCGCTGCTCGAGGAGGTCTTCCTCTCCACCTTCATCTTGAGTCCTGGGCAGAGTCTTTCTCCCAGTTAGTGAGCATGGTTTGTCCACCCTGGGCACGTCCCTGTGGCTCCACACACTCTCTCCACCACACTGCCTGCCTGCCTGCCTCCAACACTGGCCTCTGCCTGGTCACACTGAGCCCCTACTCTCCACACAGCACCCCAGTCACAGCCAACAACAGCCAACTGTGTGTGTGTGTGTGTGTGTGTGTGAGAGAGAGAGAGAGACTGTGTGTGTGTGTTTGTGTGTTGGAGTGAGACAGAGACATAGTGTGGATGAGCTCCACTCTTCCACTCCACACTGGAGCTAAACGGTTTAGGTGGATACATAGCTTTAAGCATCTGTCATTTTTTAAGAACTTTCCTAAACGAAAGTGGTGTCTCTTTTCCCGAGTTGAGCTTCTTTGCAAGGATTCCTGCCACAGCTGCAGCTCTTGAGAGGAGCCCACTTCACGCTCCGAAATGTCTGAGCTGGAAAAACAATTCACTTCCCCTTTTCTCTGGCCCACTTTTGTCATGTTCTCTATGGACTTAAGCTTCACAATAAATTCACAATTTGTCACTTGGCCTCCCCCTTCTGCTGTTCTTCTACTAACAAACACACACACACACGCACGCACGCACACACACACACACACACACACACACACACACACACACACACACACACACACACACCCACACACACACACACAGGCTCGAAGCACTTTGCTCCAGCGGTATGTGTCAGGTGCATGACTCATGTAACTGTGCCTGTCTGTCTGAAGAGCTGCGTGACAATAAAGGCAACAAATAAGACGAGATAAAAATAACTTGTACCCGTTTTGTCCTCTAGGTGGTGTAGGAGCTACACGAGGGAACTGAAAAGCAATATAAAACCAAAAAAGGCACTGGTCATGTTTTGACATTAAAACCGTGACCTAGAAGACAATCTTGTCTTTTTTTTCTCTGTCATTTAAGAAAGTGAAAAAACTAAAGTGGGGTGCATCACATCAATCTAAGAGAACATTAAAGGAAGGTGCTCTTTAAAAAGAACAGAAAGTCAGATATTAAGAAGCTCATAGTACAAAAATGGATTGTAGGGCTTTAGACCCATTTACCCTTCTCCCGACGCCTATTTACCATTGAGTTCTAATGTCTTATAACCTGACGTGCTGCCTATATGTAGCAGTATAGAGGATTAAGGCCTGTTTTTGCATATTGCAATCTGACACTGTTCACTGTTTTGCATTTTGCATTTCACTTTTTACTTTACTTTTTATATCTTTTATCTTTTATATATTTTTATTTAGATGTTCATTGTATGCACCAATAACTAGAGCAAATTCCTTGGAGGTGTAAACCTACTTGGCAATTAATACTTTCTGATTCTGATCCTGATTCTGATTCTGATTTGCATGTTCTGATGAGTCATTTGCTTTTTGACATATAGCACAGCAGCCTTCTCCTGAGTTCTTGCAGCATCTTGTGTGACAACAGAGGGCGGCTTCGTGCAGAGGAGGACGCGCGGCTGGCAGAAAGCGTCAGGACTGTGGGAACCAGCGGCTGCTTCGACATCACTCTCTCTCTCTCCCAGGGCTCGGGCTGCTGTGTAGTCAACCATCAAAGCTAAAAAACCTCTCCCCTCCACCTCTGCCCTCGCTCAGAGCGGCGCCTCCCTCGTCCTCTCATCTTCGAACGCTCACTAAATCAAGGGGGACACTTTGCAGTCAAAAGAGCAGAGAAGAGAGAGATGGGACACAGACTCTGTGCCTGTGTGTCCCAGTCGGTTTGTGTGCATGTGTTATGACAGAAACCATTGTCACATTTAGGCCTCGGTGAGATTGATGCCATCCTGTGTGAGGCAGACATACAGATGTGACAAAATACAAAACGTCAGGACGCTCACATCCTGGATTCCACTTTAATACAGATCAGGCGCTGTGTATGAGAGTGCAGCCCACGCATTAATATCCTCTCATTATTGCTAAGTGCATTTAAAACATCTCTTCTTGAATGGCAAGGCAGGCATTAGAACTGTGAAGCTTGCGCCCCCTGCTGTTTGTCCTGGCTCCTTCATCTCTAATTACCACCCAGGAGACTACAGACATCTTCTGTCACTGACAAGCTGTCTGAGGTAGAGAAGGAAACCAGCCAAGCAGATTTTCATATGATCTACTCCTGAAATAGTCCACTTGAGCTTAACAAGTTGTAAGAGGTAGGGACAGCGCTGTTATTCGTTAGTAGCTTTCAGGCTGCCCCTGTGTGTCCACAAACTCCCCTCACATGACTCACACGAGGGTCGAGAAAGACACAAACACGACTTTCAGGCTCAGCTTCTCTGAAAATATGTCTTTTCCCTCGCTCGCAGAATCCAGCGGGACCAACCAAGTGGGTGTTGTGCTATGTTTGGAGGTGTGCAGAATATTGATTGCTCATCCGCAGTCATTAAAGAGACAGGAGAATGTGGACATGTCACCTCTGGGACTGAGTAGGAGAAAAAAAAGAGAGGAATAAGTCCACGTGGAAACCCATAGAGGCTGTTTGTGAGAGGGAAGCGGAGGAGGCACGTCAGCCTGAGAAGGAAGTGCTCTGCAAAACCGCTGAGAGCAGGACCCATGATGGTACCTCCACAGCTGGTGACACAACCACGAATCTGTGTGTGTGTGTGTGCGTGTGCGTGTACGAGTATGACAATGAAGGATTGCAGTGGGATCTGCATGGCAGGGGCTGTGTTCTTCCTGTGTGAAAATCCATGTGCAGTTTGAGTGTGTGCCGTGCGCTGTATGTCTCAGATGTGTGTGGGCGGGCTGAGTGGGAACATTGGGAGACTGAAGATGCTCTAGCCTGTTTCTCATAAAGTGAACAAGACGGCCTGGGCGAATTAAGCAACCACAATGTTATTCCTTTGTGATATAAACAGCCTTATTGCAGTGAAGGTACCACATGTATTGCAAAACATTTGACGGGTGCATGTGAATTACTCGGTGTTGTTTTTGTTTATCAGCAAACGGCTTTTTCCAGCAATAGAGAAACATAAGGAATGAGCAGTTTGTCGATGTTGTATAGTTTTCCCCAAAAAAGCAATCAACATAAAATAAACTGTTCAAAACAAACATCCTTATCCTCCCTGATAAAACCGCTTCACTCGGATTAATGAGGTTTAAAACAGACATGTCACCGTATATTTAAGGTGGATTTATTTGTGCGATGCCATGACTCTACATAAAAGTGCAGCAAGTTACTATGCAGTTAGATTTAAAGCATGAAAGCTCTGCAAACAACAGGATATATATATATTTTTTTTTTACATAAGTCAAACAATTCAAATCCCAGCAACACAACAATAGAGCATATTGAACCAGTGTGTCAAAAAGGTAAAGCTGTACCAAATGTATCTGGAAAGAAAAGAGTAGTTAATTCATGCTGTTGTGGAAGATCAGATTTATAGGATGAGATCAAAATGAAAATGCAACTGCAATCTCAGAATAAATAGAACATAGGTAGCTTCTCTTCTTTTGATAAATTTGAAATTTTAATAATTTTTGTAAGCAGGTCGAATAATAAACCATGTTCGAGATACAAGCACACGAGAAAACAACGCAAAAATCTGAAATAATTTAAGCCACAGAGTTACGCCAAGTCTAATGCTGATGATGCATACAAGGTTTATACACAGATGGTCTGAACTGATCCTTGCACGATAATCCCTGTTTAGCATTGAGAGGACACTCATTTTCACGTTCACAGATCATCATCTAAAAACTAGCACACTACCAGAAGTTTCACAAGTACATGCAGTGAGTTGCAAATTCTGGGTCAAAGACATCCGCACTGATGAGGCTGCTGGAGGAGCAGAGGAGGAGTGTTGAAGTTCACGAAAATTCACTGAGGACACCCTCCAAACTGTTCATTTTTTCTACTGATAATTTGTGTTGAAAAAAAAAAAAAACGACACCTGGGACGAAAAAAGGTGTGTCTGAAAGCCAGACCAGTCAGCTGACACCATCGCCAGCCATCTCCCGCCGCCTTGCTCCCCTCCCCCTCTTTTCTCTCCATCCAGGTCAGGGCAGGGGAGTCACTGCTCTGGCACAGATGTGTCGTCGCTCTCTACTGCCCCCGATCCTCCTGTCGCTAAAACGAGAGAAAAAGGCGAGGCGTGACCGCAGAGCCTGGAAAACAACAGTTCCTGTGTGCGCTCGTCAAGGCTGAACAGTGTGATACAATCAGAAAACTGACATGTGGGCGGATCTTTTGTAAAAAAAAGACAGAACACTTGATCAAAACTCAATATTGAGCTGCTACTTACGGATGAGTCATTTTCAAGGAATCTTTCTAGAATACAATTATATTGAGGCGGAATTTACTCTCTAAGATTTAAAGTACGGAATTAAAACTTTCATGGTGACGGCTAACATAACTGATGAGCTTAAAAAACCCACACTTCTTATTGTGAAAAGGGGGTCTACCCCAATGGGAGGTACTTTGGACGCTCGATTCCACTTCGACAGGCCCATTAATTCTGCTCGGCCCTCAGACGCGTAAATATACTGTACCTAAAGCACCTGGAGCTATAAATACTTCTACAAAAGCATGAGAGGCGGCCGGCAAATGGGTTAGGGAGAATCATTGACATAGATTCCTTGTCTCAGCCACATCCCCAAAGAAAAAAGCGTCTGTCTTACAGGGAAGTGAGAGATTTCGAGGGATGGGTCTCTTAATGCCTACTCCAGTTTACATGTTCTTGGTGGTTCAAGTTAAAAAATATATATATATCGGGTGTAAATGTGAGGTTATGAGCTTTAATAGTTTTTATTTTGTGTTGTTTTTGTCTTCAGAAATGTCTTGGAAAGGTTTTGGTTTGTATCAGCGTGAAAACAAATCTAAGTGCAACCGTTTGCTTGTTTTGAAATCATCACCATTACAAGGAGACACCAGCAAAAACATCTTAGGACTGATTGGATCCTCAAACCACTCAATAAACGTCATAAAACACCATAATGTTATGGCAATGTAACTTGACCTTTTCAATCTAAACCAACCACTCGTGAACATGTTCTCTCTCTGATGACTCGACGCCACATCGAGAAGAAGATTCATTTAAAACCACTTTAACAGAAGATTTAATTGAAAGATTCAATCATCTGTTGCTTGAGTCCTCATGGGGTAATTAAATGAGTCATTCGGTTTTGTGTGGCATTAATCACATGTGGTATTAACCATAATGGGCTCTAATCGGTGTATTAAATTGTCTATGGCTTTTAAATGGGCTTCTTTCCTGTGTTTAAAGCAATAAATCAGGTTGTTTTCCTGCATCCTGCTCAAGTGTGTGACACAGAGAAAGGATTGGCCTCTCTCTCGTCTAAAAATGGAACATTGGTCAAATCAAAGAAGACACATGTTCTGGCGCAACATGGAGAATTTCCTTACAACATCCCACTAAACAGAAGAACTGCGCAACTTATGCTCTCCATCACTTACCTTATGTCACCTACTGCAGCTACACCTCCTGATGGGAGCATCTCCTACCATCCTTAAAGTCACTACCCATAATGCCATCGTCACAATGGCATTATGTGACCTAGTCTTATCCCTCGTCCTACACCACTGACCTGTGTCCCCCCGGCTTCCGTTGAGCACATCCCCAGTGCTGCTCACCTCCTCCCCTTCCGCTTTGTCCTCGGGCTTCATCTTCTTGCGGGTCATGTGGCCCCGGAAGCCGGCCTGGATCTTGGCGGCAGCCCTGTTGGCCTCTGGGTCATCCAGGGGGATGTCCATGATGTCCTCCTCCTCCTGGGGCCGACTGCACTCCTCCTGTAGGACAGCATATCAAACAGTGTTTAATCCCTTCAACACTCTCATCCTTAACAGATTGTGAACTTCTTTTGTAAAGCAATGAATGTGGTTGTTGTCATGTATATTACATGACTCCAGTGGGTGCTCTCTCGAGGCCAGTAACTGACATTTAACAGGAATATTTTAAATGCTCTCCTTTTCTCTTGTTGTCATAAAAATCTATAAATACACTGCTGGAGGAAACATGTCTGGGACGGACTGTTTGGTGATTAATTACCATGGACTGTAATTCACTGTTGAAAAATGATGAACCAGTAAAGCTATGACTGCAGTCAACAGCAGCAGCTCATCCAGAGACTGAAAGTACAGCATCCGCTGTCCCACAGGAAACATGGAGGGGGGGGGGGGGTGGGGCGCGGGGAGAAATCCTGGCTTGTCATAAAGTGGCAGAGGAAAAAGCGGCGAGGCTGTCGACGAGTTATGTAAACACCAGTTCTCGATTGTGTGGCAAAAAAATGGATCGGCTACACCCCGGGCTTTTGCTTTGTAGTAACAGATTGGCATTTCACACAAAGGCAGCTCGCAAAACAAGCCCACCACCATCCCACCACCAGTGCTGCATGTCTCCAGTGAAACCCCTCCAGTGTAGGAGTGTGACCACCCACCTGTTCAGCCAGTGTTCATTAGCCTCTGTGTCTGACTGCTCACTGAGCAGCCACAATCCGGCTGCAGCAGGGATGCAGGATTCTACCAGCTACACTGCATCTCAGGGGGCTTGTTGGTTTTATTGCCTCAGGGTCCTCATGCATTGATATATAATATTCTGATAAAAACCTCAGGTAATATTAACAACTTGAAAAAGCTTAAAAAGCCTTTAGAAAATATTGTTTTTACGTCCTCCCTTCTCTGTAAAGAAATATACCACTTGTGATTCATAAGCACATAAATTGTCAACATTAACTCTCGGGAAGCGACAATAACATCAACACACGGCAGGGTGCAGTCTGAGGGACAACTGAACACAACTGAAAACGTGAATCAAAATGAAAGAGAAAACGTCTTTAAAAAAGTTAATCTGAAACTTTTACTCACATTATGGCAGTCCATGTTTCTCAGAGATGACTTCAGTCTTCAGGTGAGCTGACCTAGTACGACTTTTGCGCTTCGATTTCTACGCGGACCCAGCAAAGCTGTGTTTGAACGAGTCTCCAGTATAATACAGATGCCTCACTGGCTTTTTACTAACAATCACTGTATGTTCAGGGACACCCGCTCACGCACACCGAGTGAGAGAGAGAGAGAGAGAGAGAGAGAGAGAGAGAGAGAGATAGGAGAAAGAGAGAGGATGGGAGAAAGAGGGAGGGAGGAAAGGAGAGAGAGAGACCTCCTACAAACATGACAGCATGTGCTCCATCTTTTCAGTCTCATTAAGGTTGCTGACCTACTGTGTTCACATGACTGTAACAAACCTTTTACAGACTAGCAACCACCAAACAGTATTTCCCTGATTTGAAGTTTAACACTTTTGAAATAAGTGAAAATGATAGAATTACAGAGTCTGGATACCAATAAGGAAAATGCAAAGTGACAACCGCATGGATTGAGTATCGTAGAAACTTCACAAGTTGCAGTGTTACAATAATAAACTCATTTAAATAGATGACCAACAGAGAAATACTATGCAAAAGCCAGATGTCAAACTCTACTATTAGTGTGAAAAAGAAAGAAGTGTAAGCATCTTGGACTGCTTTACACTAGGAGGTGTTATAAATGTATTAGAGTCAGAGCGAGCGCGCAGCCCTCTCCATCCCTCTCCATCCCAGCTGGTGTGGCCGCCCACACTCCTCTGCCAGCCGCAGAGACAAGACGGAGAGGGAGAGGAACAGAAAGTATCCATTTATCTGAGTTATTTCTCTGACATTAAACGCTCTCCCACTGGTTTGCTAATCACTCTATCCTGGGGCCTAATTTCACTACGCTGACACCCTTTATTAATCAATTCACTTTGGTCATTTGTAGGAGTGATAAACTCCTACAAATTGAATTTTACTGAAATCAATCGCAGCTGTCTGCTCATATTAGCCAAATCATTAGCGTATAAAACACAATATTTATTTAGTTTGCACTTATGAGTAAAAGGTGTACAAGTTAAAATAAAAAAGACTTCTGAGAAACTGAAGGTAGGTCGCTGTGAGAGTAGTTGGCCTATATTCTGCACAATTGTGTTCCGGCTGAAATAAATTCTAAGCCAGAGCACACATCCGTCCACTGGATTTAGAAATAGAAAAACCTGCTCTTTTACTGTCTAATGAGTCAGTTAGAAACTGATATTAAAAGGTACATGACTGATACAGATGGTGCCTAGCAACTATCAGCATCATTAATTCTGCGATGACACTAGCAGAGAGCAGGATGGTGAGGGGTTACCATGGTAACGTTCTCAGTACCCCTGCCTACACTCCCTCCCTGCGAGTGTTCGGAGTGTGTTGGTCCAGACAAATCAGACGTAGCTAACTGTGGCAGCAGTGTGTTAAAAAGAAAATGTTAAAGGCCTGATTCGCAAGACAAATCGCTCAGTCTGTTTTTTATGATGACAGGCTGCTGAATTGAGTTTCAATCCGTGGAGGCCGTGCAGGCTCCCAAGACGGGGGTGAATCTGGCAGTAACAAAGCCAATGTATTACAGTTTTATGAGCATGCGGCAGAGTAAAGGTCCTTAAGGAGCATTGTGAGCAGAAATGCAGATTATGCTGAAGTTTGAGACCAAAACTACAGATTCTGCACAGCTCAGTTCGGGCGATTGAGATTACGAGCCCCTTGATGATGTTCAAAGTTTGTCGGAGCAACTGCCACGCGTCATCCAGAAGATGTACTAATTCGGGGATATTTTCAGTCACCTACCCCTGAGAGCCCAGGGGAGAAAGAACACATGTGAGGGGCATTGTTGACTTGTCCTTGAAGGGTTTATTTATATAGGCTACTGGAGACAAGAACGGGAACAGAACAGACTGTAACTGGGCTGAGACATCTCTGCATGACGACTGTAGAAACTTTTACACTCTGACTGCTGAAGAAAGTGGAGTATATTCAAATATATAAATAATATATTAAACTTTACCTTGTCAGTGCTCTTCTTCTCCTCTGTCTCTTGTGTGTCTGTTGCAGACGCGAGTGGTATTTCTTCTCCTTGCTGATCAGCATCTGTCCCATCTGCAACATGAGCGATGTCGATGCTCTCCTCTTCACACAGTGCATCACTCATTTCCTCTTCTTCTGCAACTTTTTCTCCTTCCTCTGATGAGGCCTCTTTTTCTTGCCCTGTATGCTCAGGCCAGGACTCTACATGCGATCCCTGACGCTCCTCCGTTAGATGCTGTTCACTTATTTCGAAAGTCTCACTCTCTCCCCCCGTCCCTGCTGTGGCTACAGTAGACGGGGCTACTTGTGATGAATGGTTTTCTGCACCATCATCATTAATGTCTTCATCCTCCCTCTCTATATAACCTTCTGAATGCCTGTCCTCTTCGTCTCCTACAACCGTGTCTGTCGTCTCCTCTTTTTTTAAATCAGCATAATTTGACTTTGTCTCTGTCTCAGAGACCTCACTCTGGAGAAATGTCCCTTCTTTTTTTGTCTCCCTATTGTCAGTTGTATCATCAGTTTCATCGTTTGTGTTCTTTTCGTCTGTTTCAGTGGTGGGCCAATCAGATGGGCTGCTGTTTAATTTACCTTCTCCCTTGTCTTCATCACCGTCATTGAAATCAGAGTCATTCATGGCCACCTCTTCCTGCATTATATCAGATTCTTTCAAGTGACTTTCCATTTCCTCCGCTTCAGACTTCAGTTCTTTTTCAGCTCCCCCTGTTTCGGGTTCATCTTGGTGTTGTGGACCAGATATACTTTGGTCTGTTGACACTGCAGTAACCTCCTTGGGCTCCTCTCCCTGTTGCACTTCTAATATCTCATTCTGCAACACCTCTGCTGAACCCTCTTCCTCTGGCTGTTTCTCCTCAGCCTCGGTAATTTGCTGAGCCTCTGGAACATCTTCAAAGCTAATCTCAACCAATGAATCCTCCTTTGGTACAGTATCACAATCTAAAACACCCTCGATATTAGTTAAACTTTCATGTGTTTCCCCAGAGGAAGCTTTCGTCTCTGTTTCCTCCTCCTCCTTTGTTTTTTCTGCCTGATCTTCTGCTTCTTGTTGATTATCCTCAGGGGTCTCAAACTGAGACAGGGACGATTGTGCAACAGTTTCCTCTGGCGGCGGTTTAAAGCTCTCCTCTTCATCGCTGTGAGTGTCCTTTTCAGAAGTGGCTCTTTCGTCTGTTCCTCCAAGCTCTGTCGCACAAATGTCCAAGTCAGCAAGTCCAGAAGGCGCAGAGATCTCGATTGGTTCTTCTCCTTCAGTATTTCCCTCTTCTCCCAAGTCTTCAATCTCCTTCTCTACAGCAGCAGCTTCTTGTTGATCGTCCCCATTATCTTCTGTCACTCCTAACTCCTGAGCACATACATCTACGTTGGAAAGCCCACTGAATGATAGCATGTCAGCGGATGCAGACTGAGGTACATCTGGGTCTGGAGCAGAGCTGATATCTTTTTCATTAGCTGCCCTTCCATCTTTATCAAGTGCATGTACTGTTGGGTCTTTGTCCTCCTCCATCCCACGCTGTTCATCTGACTGTACATCTGCAGGAGGGGGGCTGTTGATTGATTCTCCTTCTGAAAGTCCCCTTTTCATTGAAACACTATAATTCTCTGCAACAAAGTGTTTTTCTTCTTCTTCTTCTTCTTCTTCTTCTTCTTCTTCTTCTTCTTCTTCTTCTTCTTCTTCTTCTTCTTCTTCTTCTGTGGTTTCAGTTACATCCCCCTCTTCAGAGACTTTAGGTTGTGTGGTAGATAGTTCCGAGGCTTCTGCTGAATGACTTGGTTCATTTGCAGTTTTGGACTCATCTAAAAAGAAATAAAAGACTTTAGGAGAAAGTCAAATGATGCAGATTTAAAAAAAGAAGAGACGACAGACACAGTTGTAGGAGACGAAGAGGACAGGCATTCAGAAGGTTATATAGAGAGGGAGGATGAAGACATTAATGATGATGGTGCAGAAAACCATTCATCAAATGTAGCCCCGTCTAATGCAGCCACAGCAGGGACGGGGGAGAGACTGAGACTTTCAAAACAAGTGCAGAGCATCTAACGGAGGAGCATCAGGGATCGCGTCAGATGAAGGAGAAAAAGTTGAAGAAGAAGAGGAACAAATTTGAGCGATGACATAAGTGAAGGTAATGCTTTTCAAAAACCATGCGTTGTCATCTCTGTTGCCTCTGTGACCCTCATCTGGATTGTCACTGTGCAGGGCGGTCCTGCTCTCTCCTCTCACGCCTGCAAACCTTACTGTGCTTCAGATACTGAGCTGCTAGTTCTGGGCCTCAATTCCACAATGTAGTCCTCTTTAGAGATCTTTACAATGAAAACACTGAAGCATGAGATAGGGCCACACTAGTATCCGTATTAACAGCCAAACAGGATATGTTTTCACCCCTTTAGATCTGGATCAGGGAAGATCAGAGATTTGTTTTTCTCTTGCTTTAACATTGCGAGAAAGGGCTTTTTTCCGCCTTTTCATTAATGTCTCTGAGAATAATTCATAGATCTTGAAAGCATGCTTAGAGGCCTGATATTTATGAATGTGCGAAATTCTGAGCAATTCAAAACCAAGGTTCAGATTTAGTGAATTTAAATGTGGTTTTATGAGGGGAATGTTAGGCCTTGGTGGAGGTTCGCACTCTACTGAGTACCATTTCAGTTCTTTTTATGGCTTTTCAATTGTTGTATGGAGGTAAAAATCTCAGAGCAGGTTTTGCTGCGGAGTCATCATGCAGAGATATAACTGCAGTTATACGACTTGGCTTGTATACTCCTGATTCTATTTTTCTTTTTATAATCCACATGAAAATCTCAGCTCTGTCTACAGAAAAACCTCACACCAAATGACTCCGGATGTTATACTTTTAGTAATAGACTTAAAGATGTTGTATTCATCTCTACGTGTCGCTATGCTTTCCCTCATGATCTCCCTCTCCTGTTGATCCTCCTGGCTGTTGGTAGCAAATAAGATGAGACTCACTTGGACTTGTGATCTCTGGTGGAGGCTCTTTCTCAGGATTTGCCTGTCAGGGTGAAAATAACAAGAAACGTGTGCTGGTAAGGAGAGACTCACTAATAAACAGAGGAGAGTTTATTTAGGTATGGTGAGCAAAGTAGGTGCAGTGTATGTACTGTAGGTTGATCTTATACCTCAGAAGCCTTGAACGCGTGGTTGTTGTAAAACCTGTCCTCCAGTTTAGCAGCCCACTCAGCCGGGTCCATCCCACTCTCTTCAGGAAAAGAAAGAAGAAGATATATATTTGACAGCATCTTATTGCAGTATGATTCTGCCACTTTGTTGAAAATAAAATCCCTTAAGTCATCGTGGTGAAATAATGACTTGCCCGATCAAAATAACTCCTTAGGAACTCAAAATAAGGGCTTAGTATGTCATAATTTATGATTTATTATCTCATAATTGCGACTTGCTATTTTATATGTATGACTCTTGACTTTTTAATCTCATAACTATGACGTGTTATCTCATAATCATGATTTAACAACATAATCTCGATTTTATTTTTATCTCATAAATTTGACATAGCATTAATCCTTTTTTGTTGTTGTCTTTCACTGGCAGAAGTGTGCTTCCATACAAAAGTGGAGTTACCTTCTCTTTGCTCGAGCAGAGCCTTGAAGTAGTGAGCAGCATATTGAGAGATGTCTTCAGGCTGGTCTCGTAAGATTTCTCGGACTAGTCCTTCCAGGATCGAACCGAATCCCCGAGGGACCCGCAGGTGGGTGTTGGAGAAGGGAACTGCCATGTTAGCGATAAACTGGCCGGAGAAGTTTGTTTACTTTCTTCCTCATATGCAGCGTAGAAGAAGAAGAAGAAGAAGAAGAAGAAGAAGAAGAAGAAGGAGCGGCTGACGTTAGCTGGTTAAAGAATATACCGGTAACTTAAGGTTTATAGTTTATAGTCACCACACAACACGTAAACTGCTTCGATACATATATTAAATCAGAACCATTAAAACCAGTTACTTATACCTGTTACCTGAAACAACCTGTAACTCGTGTCCACCTTCACATTGAACTGCTGAAGATAACAACAGTGGACGTTCGGTTGACACTTGTTCCTAGGCAACGACTCCAGCTACGGGGGCCGACAAGGCACACGTCATTGAAAAACTCAAACTGTTTACTTGATATAATATGGGAACTGTCTTGTATATATCTTTTTATTTTAGTTCATAACCTTTTTTTTTGCCATGGATTTTGTGAAGCTGTTGGTAAACCTTGTTTACATAAGTGCTATACAATAAAGTTATTATTATTATTATTATTATTATTATTATTATTATTATTATTATTATTATTGCAGGTACATTTAAACAGAGTAATAAGGACACAAGAAAATCGCTTTATAATAACAAGATCAGTTTATTGAGGTGTATTTCTGCTCAGGCATATGTGATGACTGCATACTCGGAGCTGGAGCTCATCTGGCGGCTGACCTCTCTGGGCAGGAGCACGTGCAGCCGGTCAGCTGATCGCGAGGCCTGCAGGTGAGGCGCTGGTTCCCCTCTCCACCACTGGTGCAAAACAAGCAGAAACAATGTGAACTCCTGAGATGTCCTCCCATCGTGCTCTCTCATGACATCACCAGAGACAGTAAAAGTGGTGGGTGTAGCCTGTGTTTAACAAGTGACACGAACATATTTATGGTAAGATACGATTCCACTCCTTTCGAAATGTGTTTGTTGTTTGGTTTGCAGTTGAAGCTTGCAGTCTGCAAGTAGGTAGAGTGACATTTGTTTAAAATGTGGACAATCTAATTAATACCTCTGCAGGGAATCATGCTTTCAAGAAGTATAGATTAATTTTTTTTTTTAAAACAGTTGTGAAACATTGTGATTCAACTACAGGATTATTTTAGAAGACATATAAGAGGATCATCCTCCTGACAAGAGAGTTGTTTCTTGAGTTTATTTCCACATATGTGATATGTTTAACTTAGATAAATAAATATGTAACTGACTGTGTGGCAGTTTATACAAAACTGTAATTATGAAATGCATATGATCGTGCAAACATGTACATTTATGATTAAAGTCAATCAAAATAAATGTTAACTTTAAGGGAAAATGAACAGATAACTTTATATTTTTTAATCTTTTGTTTTGCAGCCCCCAATTCAATTATGTTCTATATGTACATAGCTCCCATGTTAACGTATGCTGCGAGTTGGCTGTAAAGTAAGGGCTCTTTCATTTAGGATGATATAATCTGGCTCAATGTAAATGGTAAATTATGTAGCACATTTCTATTCCTGATGATCACTAAAAGCATTTTGTAGTACAGTCGTGCCTCTGTACGCACACCAGCTTTAGATTCATAATTGTGATGTAAGGTTGCAACGACATGCTCAGAGGAGAATGGAGAACAGTAAGCTGATGATTCATCAAGGTGAATGTGATAAACCAGTGTATCCGGAAGTCCTGTCCCTCACCTCTTTCTGATCTCCAGAAGTCAGGTAGCCAACCTGAGTGAGCTCTGGCGTACTGACGCCTCGCACAGTGATCATTATGTCAGCATATGGAACTTCAGTGTCGCTGTCATCGTCTGCATCAAAGTTATTACATAGTAAATCACAGATTTTCAGTCTTAGCATTGTAAACAGTGAGGATGTGTCTCTCAGGTTAGACGTGTGCTGTTACTCTTCCAGAGGGGATTTACCTGGTGTTGCAATTCTCAAAGTCACTCTTTCATTTTGTGTGGACATTGACCCTATGGGAATATGATGGTTAAGAATGATAAGTCTGCAATTGAAGGCAGAAATTCTTACATTTTATATTGTATATTTTAAACTGATTACCCGTCACTGGTGAGGAAACAGTGTGAAGTGGTAGTGTTGAGCTGAAACGGCAATAGATAACGAAATAACTACCAAAGAATCATATATTCCTTTAAGGTTATAAGATACAGGTTTACCCAAACAGAAATTTGTAAATTGTACTCACCCTGACCTGGAAACAATAGGCTCCCCTGCAATGTGTGAGATTGTTAACAGAATGACACAGAGATAGAAATAACATATATTTAAATCTGATTTATCATTCCGCCTATTATCTAATTTTGTAATCACCTTTATCATTCCAGCTCTGTCTGATCTGGTTTACAAACAGGTAGGCGGCCAATGCTGCCAAAATTATGGCAACAGCAACGGTAACTGTTACCAAAACCTTAATCCCTGTGAACTCTCCTGTTTACATTGGAGAGAAAAAAACTGTGTTAAACTGGGCTGTATTTGGTTTAAAGACAGCTTTTACTTCTGCACATAATTATTCAAGAGACAAAACTAGTCAGACATTATCTATGTTAAATAACGTGTGCTAACTCACCTGCATTTGAATCGTTAGGCTCAGCAGGTAGGGACGCTGAGAAATATAGAACAAAGTATAAAAGTAATGTAAATATTTGATGTGTAAAAAATATTGCAATTTCTGAAAACCTCACCATTTTTACTGTCTGTCTTTGGGGTAACTGTCCAGTGTGGGGCACTTGTTTGAACTGAAAAAAAGGACAAAAATGACATTTAAATGAAACTACTTCTGTTATTATAAGATTTGTTTTCTCACCTCTGTTTTATATAGAAGATCTATCTTATTTATCATTATATTTTCAAATAATGAATTAGTCTACCTTCCAGTTGCAGTAAAACAACACGCTCGTTTTTTTGTGGAAGTTGAGGGTCTTCCGTGTCTTGCGTGTAGCAAGTGTAGCTCTTATTGAGGTCTTCAGCGGACACATTTGACAGGAGCAGTGATAGTGTGCAAAACCTGCTCGTGCTTAATGTCCCAAGACAGCCGGAATTATCAGATTCTACGCTCCAGCAACCTCGAACAAATCCAGTGGAGCAGTTGTAGGTGCAGTTTAATGTGAGAGTGTCTCCCAGCACGACTGCCAAGAATTCAGTGGGAGTCTTCATATTAACACAGCTCACAAAATCTGCAGAGAGAGAGAAAGAGAGTATGGTTTGATCTACTTTACACAAGCTATTATTTTACAAAACCTTTTTGAGAGCATTTTTCAATAGATAAACAATAGAATGACAAATAAATGTTACCTTGTGTCAACCAAAACAACAGCAATGTGAAATGGACTGAGATCTCCATCGTATTTCTGGTTCCTGATGTCTTCAAAAACTTGCACTCAAATATCTTGTGCTCCTCAGTTTGCTGATGCCTGCACCTGCAGAACTTTTAAATACCCACACAAATGCACCAACTTTGGGGAAGGGTACAGGAAGTGGTATTTGACTGGATAAGTTTCCACTCATTGCACTTGACTTCCTGCAAAATAACATTTCAGTTGAAAGCATTGAGCTCTAAAGCTTTTACTTCTAAATCTTGGTGCGCCAATGACACACTAACATTTAAATTACCAACATCTGCATATTTATTAATAATGCAAAGAATACGTTTGGCACCTGGCTTGAAGAAAAGATTCTGTACCTGATAATGTGGTTTGTACATATATCTGCAGATGCACCACTGCAGCTCATCACTGCAGAGGATGATATTTTTTTAAATCCTCAGCCTTTAAAGGAAATATGGTTCTTTTGTGGAAATACATACAACGATGGCCTAATTAAAATGTTTATAGAAATGTAACTCCTGTTCTAACATCTAAATGAATTGCATAGGTTTTTTATAAATAATTGAAGATCCCCTAACAGCAACAGTATCGCAGTTAGCTTTGGAACATACTCATGCATTATGAAAGTAGAAGGTTCAGTTACACAGCGTCTTTGTGCACAAGCGTTCACCTGGGAATCACGTTGCGTTCTCCTGTTTCAGCTTCAGTGACCGAGACCCTCTCACTTTCATCACTTTGAACAATCAGTCACGTAGGCTCAGACCAAACAGATGGGAATGAAAATACACAAATAACTGAAACAGAGAGGACTTTATCGCAGATCCAGCGATGATGTGCTCATGTAGAGTGATGCATCTGCTCTGTTTTTCAGCCACATGGGTTTTTCTGCTGCTGACACAATCTGGACTCGCCTCAGGTAAGAACAGTGATTGTTAAAGGTTATGTTTTCATTATATTTAATAAACAAAAGCCAATTAAACAAGAAGTAAATCAGCCCTGAAGATAGTGTTGACTAATGACAGACTCCTACACCCTTCCTTACGCAAACTTATTTGTGTAAGAATCATTTGAGGGGAGTGCAGACCCCCCCGTCAGCAAAGAGACAGACCTCGATCAGTGCCCAGGAGGAAAATACTTCTCGCACCAGCTGTGTTTAGAGTGTCCCTCCGGCCATTTGTAAGTCATCAACAATCTTTAAAAATCATTTACTCATTGACTGTGTTCATGAAGCAGCTATAATAAAGCATCTATCTGTTGTGTAGTTGTCCAGGCAATGTGTCTGCACCTCACAGATGCCCAGCAGGAACATTCAACCTCTACACAGGAAAAAGCGATATCAGTGACTGCAAGGTAATAAACGCCTCTTAAACCGGTTGTGCTGTGCCTTCCCTTCGAAAGCCAAAGGACGAACATATTTCACTTGTCATTTATAGCAGTGATTCAGATTCCCGACCTTTTTCAAAGCAGACATCTTGGCTCCTGTATTTACTGCGATCCAACTCAGCAGTATTAACTCCAGCTATCTCTGTTCGACATGTCTGAATGTCTGCTGTTAAAAAGGGTACATTCACCTTTTACTACCTACTTTCATCACATGTGTGTTTATACCTGGAATATCTCAAATCCTGAGTTTAACGGTGTATGACAGGTGTGTGTGTGTGTGTGTGTGTGTGGGGGGGGGGGGGGGGTTGTTGTCTTTACTCGTCTGAATTACGTGTGTTGCAGCCTTGTTTCCCAGGTCTGATCAGCTCAGAGGACAAAGTGGACTGCAGGCTGTGTCCTGCAGGCTTTTCATGTGACCCGGCCAACGGGACACTCTTTCTATGCCCCCCAGGACAACATTCTCCTGAGGGGGGCCTGCAGTGTCTGGCCTGCCCCGTAGACTCTGTCTGCACCTCTGGATTCCCTCATAAGGTAACAGTAGTGGCAGACTTTGTCAATTGCATGTGCGTTTTGTATTTGAGAAAGAAAAAAAAAAAGACATTATTCTGACACAAATGTTTCCACAAACTCGAATCCATTTGCTTTTTCTACATGTTCCCATATTGATCTCTCATATTTGGCTTACAGTGTGGGCCTGGTAAAGAACCCAGTGTGGATCACACTGTGTGCAATGACTGTGCCCCTGGCTTCTATTCCACTGTGTGCACTGTCCAGTGTCTGCAGTGTCCAGCAGGTAATGCAGTATTAAAAGACCAATGAATCTGTTTATTTATGATTATCAAGCCATTGAACATGGGTCCTCTGTCTGTCATAGGAGGTTACTGTCCAGATAATGGGACGTCACAGCCTCTTCCTTGTCCTCCTGGTTGGTCCTCCGCTCCTGGACAGAGTCACTGCCGCAGCTGTAATGACACGTCTTCACTGTGTGGGGGAGCTGTGCCCCCCCGCTGGAACCAGCCTTTGCACAGATCCAGTCAACCCATCACCTGTCGCCCAGGAACTTACAAAGACACAAGGGAAGAGTTGGCATGTGTGATCTGTCCAATAGGTTAGTGCTTTGTCTCTGCTTGCTGTGATTCACGACATACTGGCTGGAAGACGGCTTATATGTAGTTGAGCTTGTTTTCTTCACTCCAGGTCATTACTGTGTGGGAGGTGTAGCTCAACCGTGTCCTGCAGGAACGTATGGCCCTAAAGAAGGTCTGCAGAGGCTGAGAGACTGCACAATCTGTCCTGCAGGTAGAGTGGCAACCCTTCTTTCTTTGTTTCCCATCCTAAGATGTATCATTAGCCTGGATGCCAGACGAACTTAGCCCCGCCCACAACATTTGAGGTCGGGAAGTTCGGTCTGGCATCGCTCCGTTGGGGAGAAACTATGCCAGAACTGTTCGGACCAATCAAATTGTCAGGGCAGGCTTTATACGATGATGAACAGACGATCAACAGTAACGTAATCAACCACGTCACCAAAGAGCGCTTGGGACCCCGGTCTCTTTTCTCTGATGCCGCAGATGAACAACGCTTCTTCAGCCTGGTCTCCTTCGTCGTCTGTCCATTTTTAGACACGTGAATGTCACGTTCCAACCGTGTTAAGTTCTTACAGGACCGACAAATGCGATACGATTTGATTGATGTGTTGTGGAGTTGTAATCCTAAACGGAGAACTTGTTCGTACGTGCATTCACCTTTACGCCGGGTTCACACCGGACCTTCGTATTCTCCACATAGGCTTGAGTGGAGAATACGTAATTTACCCTCGACAACCGACATTTTAACGGAGCAAACAGCGGAGAAGTTCTTCAACATGGATGACATTAAATTAATAATTGAAGTGGAGAAGTGCAGTGAGTTGTATGATCCTCGGAACATCTCTGTGTCTCCTTAAATTCTTTTTACAACACCGGCAAAAATCGTTTTTACTGATCTTCTTCTTCTACCTCTTCCAGCGTGCGTGCAGTTGAGTTCTGTTGACAACAACTATGCGTCGCTTAACATACGTCACATACTACGTTGCTCTGATTGGTTGTAGGTCTATCCAATTCAGCGAAGAGGCATTTTTTTCCCTGACTCGGTTGAAACACGCCCCATAATCACAGCCCAATGGAGCGGTCTCAGACTCATATTCTGACTAGAATTATGAGTATGACAACGTCAGGCTAATGTATCCTATCACTATACTTATAAACTCTCCCTTGTTTTGAAAGACTTTACCAGACATGCTGTCCCGAAACAATCTTGTGACCTTACCTATAAATACTTTCCTCAAGGGTTTTATTGTCTGGACGGCAGCTCCCGGAGACCCATCTCCCAGTTCCTGTGCCCACAGGGTTATTACTGTGAAGAAGGCACGGCCACCCCTCATGGGTCACCTTGCCCTGCTGGAACAGCGGGGGAACAACTGGGTCAGACAAGTAGGGCAGCGTGTAAGAGATGTAGAGAAGGACGCTTCTGTCCTGCAGGTAAGTCTTAGCACGAATACACTGACTTCAATGGAGCAACACAAACAAATTATGTTACGTAACAATCGCCATACTTGAAGACAGAACATGAAATGAGGATCAATTTTGTTACTGCAAGATGTAATGCATTTTTTTTTTGTGTGTATGTGTGTGACAGGCTCATCAGGTCCTGGCTTGCCCTGTGCTCGGGGGAGATATTGCCCTGCTGGGACCTTAGAAGAAGTGATATGTCCTCAAGGCACCTTCACCCCTCATCAAGGGGCAATAAGTCCGTTTATATGCTGCATTATTTCTGTTTAATACGCACCAATCTCTGAGTAATATTTCATAACCACAGGCATAAACTGTCTCTTTATTGTTAATTTATCATCAAGTCAAAATTAATATTTGGGACCCGCTCCATCAAAGATTCTGCTGTAATTATTATGGTGCTAAAACACTCTAGCAAAACTGTGATAATGTGAAAATATAAGTGTTATTTAGCTGCCATGATGAAGCAGAAAGTACAGATGGGAAACTGCAACAGATGGATGTGAAGAGGGCAAAGAGAGGAAGTGAGTAATTTAGTGGTAAAAACACATTTGATGGCAGGAGCTGTTAGTCCAATATAGAAAAGGTGACTGAGGGAAATCGGATGATGAGCTACAGTGCCTTGCATAAGTATTCACCCCCCTTGGACTTTTTCCCATTATGTACTGTTACTAACTGGAATTCAAATAGACTTAAATAAACTTTTTCCCGTTTGATCAACAAAACATGCATAGTACTTTGGAGGTGCAAAATAAATTTTATTGTGACACAAACAATAATGAGAACAAAAAAGTTGACATCTGTTGGGTGCATAAGTATTCACCCCCCTGTGTCAATACTTGGTAGAACCCCCTTTTGCTGCAATTACAGCTTCAAGTCTTTTGGGGTATGTCTCTACCAGCTTTGCACATCTAGAGATGGAAAGGTTTGTCCATTCTTCTTGGCAAAAAAGATGAAGCTCAGTCAGATTGGATGGAGACCGTCTGTGAACCGCAATCTTCAAGTCTTGCCATAGATTCTCTATTGGATTGAGGTCTGGGCTTTGACTGGGCCATTTTAAGACATTAACATTCTTTAATCCAAACCATTCCTTTGTAGCTCTGGCTGTATGTTTAGGGTCATTGTCCTGCTGGAAGATGAACCTCCGCCCCAGTCTCAAGTCTTTTGCAGACTGCATCAGATTTTCTTCAAGGATTTCCCTGTATTTGGCTCCATCCATCTTTCCCTCTATTCTGACCAGTTTCCCTGTACCTGCTGAAGAGAAGCATCCCCACAGCATGATGCTACCACCACCATGTTTCACTGTTGGGATGGTGTGCTCAGGGTGATGGGCAGTGTTGGGTTTTCACCACACATAGCGTTTTGCATTGAGGCCAAAAAGTTCAATTTTGGTCTCATCTGACCAGAGCACCTTCTTCCACATGTTTGCTGTGTCTCCCACATGGCTTCTGGCAAACTCCAAACGGGATTTTATATGGATCCTGCAACTCCTCCAGAGTAACCATGGGCCTCCTGGTTGCTTCTCTGATTAATTTTCTCCTTGTCCGACTCTTCAGTTTGGGTGGACGGCCTCCTCTTGGTAGGTTTGCGGTTGTGCCATATTCTTTCCATTTTCTTATGATGGATTTTATGGTGCTCAGAGAGATGTTCAAAGCTCTGGATATTTTTTTATAACCTAACCCTGCTTCATATTTCTCCACAACTTTATCCCTGACCTGTTTGGTGAGCTCCTTGGTCTTCATGATGCTATTTGTTCAGTAATGATCTCCAACAAACTCTGAGTCCGTCACAGAACAGGTGTATTTATACTGAGATTAAATTGCAGACAGGTGGACCCTATTTACTAATTATGTGACTTGCAAATGTGACTTGTGAATGCAATTGGTCGCACCAGATCTTTGTTAGGGGTTTCACAGTAAAGGGGGTGAATACATATGCACTCAACACTTTTCAGATTTTTATTTGTAAATAATTGTGAAATCCATGTAATATTTCCCCCCACTTCCAAATGATGCACTATTTTGTGTTGGTCCATTACATAAACTCACGATGAAATAAATTTTAATCTGTGGTTATACCATGACAAAATGTAGAAAAGTCCAAAGGGGGTGAATACTTATGCAAGGCACTGTATATGATCAGTGGGTCTAGAATAGAAGAACACCACAGAAACTTCTACTGACACCTTAAAATTAATCTGACAGACATCCTAATGAAGTGGGCCGACATTGAAATCTAATCCACATGTTTGGAACTGTTTCCTCCAGGTGTGAAGGATTGTCTCAAATGCCCTGCCGGCTTTTTCTGTCCTGAGGGGGCAAGCGACCCGATGCCATGTCCACCAGGCTCCTTCAACCCCCTGGAGGGTCAGGACGAGCTGACCGACTGCAGGGAGTGCTACACAGGGAAGGCCTGCACACAGGTTGCTCTGAGAGCCCCGGATGTGGACTGCATGCAGGGGTACGTAATCTTTTCAGGTTCGGGAAAAGGATTTTCTGTCAAGTTTGCTTCAGTGATCCTACAAAGTTGTGTTTTCGATCCTGTCCATTTTAATAGGTACTGAGAAATCTGTAAAATATACATGACATGTCAGTCTTTGATTTTGCTTGAATCCTATAGGTTTGTGTGTCCTCCTGGTTCCTCTAAACCCAACGACCCAACCAACGCTTGTCCCCCGGGGACACTGAGCAACCGCACCGACCTCACTGACCGCACCCAGTGTCAGCCCTGTCCTGCACGATACGCCTGTCTTCGAGGTGCAGTTTATCTTTCACACAAATACATGTTCAGTTGGCCTTTGAGAGCACTGTTTGGTATTTCATAGCACCACAGGAAACTAATTCAGATGCCTCTGGCTAATAATTTGCAATTGTAATCAAAATATTGATGTAGCTGTGATTTTCTTCACTGGAGAGTGCTTTGGGGTTATATTATACATAATGAGAACTTACTTCAATGCTCTAGCTGAAATGAACAACAAATGTCTGCATCAATAGTCATTTACTCCCTAAGAATATGTTAACATGTTTTTATAATTTCCCAAATATTGTCAACATATTTCCTCATTGAGATATTTAGTAGAAGATGTTGTGATATTTGATTGTTCCAGTGGCACATACACCTTTCTTATATCAATACAATCTGTAGCTCTCTAACCTTGATATCCTGGTTATTTACCTGTTATCAGGAACTGGTGGGATCCAGAGACCACCACTCTCCTGCTTTGCTGGACATTATTGTCCCCCTGGAACCATGTTCCCCACCCAGTACAAGTGTCCTGCGGGGACGTGGAACAGTCACAGTGGACAGGAAGCTGAAAGTGAATGTCGGCCGTGCTCACAGGGCTGGTACTGTTTGGCCGGGTCTGGAGCTCCGTCAGGTCGATGCAGCTCGGGACACTACTGTCCTGAAGGTACACATGAGCAGCGCATAGTATAGGAAGTATTTATACTGAATGAATTAATAAAATGAGTTCAGTTTTGTTGTTCACAAAATCCTTCAAGTAATGAAATGTTTTACTTTTTAAACCTAAGGCTAAACGCAGCTTTACATAATATGATTTCATAATTTATAGATAGCCATGAGTCATTCATGTTGATATAACTCTGGATGTTGCATCACCAGGGACTGCGTATGGCACCCAGTTCCCCTGCCCTGCAGGAACCTACAGCCTGCGGATGGGTAACAGACACAGAGAAGACTGCGTGATTTGTCCTGAAGGCTCATTCTGTCAGCAGGGCACCTCCAAACCCTCACCATGTCCAACGTAAGTAGTAATTGTGGGCTGTTACCAGCAGTTATGTGTGAGTGTAAATATGAGGTTTGTATGGAAAGAATTTGGTAAATGGGGTAAAATGAAGGATTTAGCAGTTATGATAAGTACCATGGAACATCCAGTCTGTTCCGTCTTTCCCCAGCTCCACATTTCGCCGTCTGAAAGGAGGTCGGAGGCTGGAGGACTGCTCTGCCTGCCCTGCTGGTTATTTTTGTCCCCACTCAGCCACTGTCAACCCCAGAGTGTGTGGAACTGGAAGCTTCTCTGTAAGGCCCCATCTATAACGCAGTGGAAACCAGAGCTGTCATAGTCTTGTCTTCCTATAAGTCATTCTGATTGTTCTATTTTTAGATTGTCCACCCACAGTGTTATCATCTTGCGTATCTCCTTCTATGTAAATACATCTGGTAAATGGCTGCAAGGAGAGTTGCTTATTTGTGTGTTTTCCTCTTCGCCCTTGCTTTGTCAATCCATATTTTCTGTGTCCCTCCCCCATATTACTTGATATCCTTAACTTCTACCCTCTGCATCTTCCTTCATATTCTCTTGTGTGTAGGACGAGGGCTCTGTGGAGTGTTCTCCATGCCTGCCGGGCCACTACTGCAGTAATGAGACCACTAGCGAGGAAGCCATGTTAAGCGTCATGGTGTGCCCCCCGGGCTTTCTCTGCTCTCAGGGTTTGGCCCGGGACCCCCAGCGCTCGGCCACCCTCTGTCCTCGAGGCTTCTTCTGCCCTGGAGGGGGCATTGTGAGTCAGAGAATGACACATACAGCTGTTAGGTTGATAAGACTCTTTCTGTCCATTAAACCACCTGCACATGTGATGCACCTCACAGGATCCCAACCCCATTCCTTGCCCCAGTGGCACCTACAGTGAGATTCCAGGTCTCCGTGACATGAGTGAGTGTGTTCAGTGTCCCGAGGGGAAGTACTGTTACTCTGAGCAGCCCAAGGAGCAGCCGATTACCAGACCTGTAAGATAAATACATGACATACACAGTGTTTAATGAACAAGAACTGTAGAGGGCATGTTTTTAACATTTCAATACTCATTTGTGTATATTTTTTTCTCAATTTTTTTTTTAGATGATCAATATATTTACAAGATTTTACACAATATCCTGTATTTTGTAATGTTTCAGACAGGGGGGTGTCCTGATGGGCACTACTGCCCCCTAGGGACTGGCTACCCATATACCTACCCCTGCCAGGCAGGTCGATACAGGAATAACACACTTGGTCACAGTGGGGAGGCGTGTGTTTCATGTCCATCCAGGTATTACTGTGGCAGATCGGGAACCCAAACGCCCTTAGTCTGTCCTCAGGTACTTTTTTAATATCAAGAATATAAAAAGAAATGATTTCATGCAAGAATGAGACAGTTTAACCTCCACAACACAATTTCTCACCCACAACGTCTATTTTGGTAATGGCCTGTTTCTTTCTCTGTGTCTGTCTTCCTCCATCCACAGGGTTTTTACTGTCCGGAGGTCACCTCCGCTCCAGAATCTTGTCCTGAAGGAACCTACAGCTCCAGGCATGCTCTTAGTGACAGGTCTGAGTGCTCCTCATGTGGCGGAGGCCAGTATTGCACCGGCGTGGGACTCAAGGAGCCCTCTGGAAGCTGCCAGGAGCGCTTCTACTGTCGTGAGGGAGCCAAGTCTGCAGTACGTCAACGCAGTTTTAATAATTTATTCACTAAAGCTTGCAGTCATTAATTCTTAATCCTTATCTTTATACATTTTGATCTGCATTAACTCACATAAAGTGGTTGCTCATCTTCCTGTAGATCACGGGTAAATGTGGTTAAATTAATGATAACTTCAATTCTATAAGATTATTTTTTTATTTAAGAAGAGGGATAAGAAAGAAGAGGAAAATACAGATTAAAGGAACCTTTTAAATCACTGGTTCATGTCACATCACGTTAAGCCAGTATAAAATCTCTGTTTTTCAGTGTCACAAAGAAACTCTCATTAAGAAACCTTACAAATGGGCCTTTTCACTACAGTAATGTATGTTGTTTTCTCCTCTTTACTTATATTTTGTACTGGGAATTTGTCTAGACTCCCGTTGATGGTCCAACAGGAGGTTTGTGTCCAGCAGGAAGTTACTGTCCTCCAGCTTCCGTCAGCCCCCTCCCCTGTCCCTCCGGCACCTTCGGCAATAGCACCGGCCTCAGCGGACCTGAGGAGTGTGTTAGCTGTCCACCAGGGTACCTTCACTCATTCGCTAATTTCTGCAATATGATGATACCGATATCGGTTGATGAATAGATAACGATGTAAAACCAAGACCTCTAGTCTTTGTGTACTGATGTGTTTCTTCTCTCTGTCAGTTTCTATTGTTTAGGCCTCAACAACACCTCACCTTCAGGTCCTTGCTTTCCTGGCTTCTACTGTACTGGTGGCTCAGCTTCGCCCGTGCAGAATGAAGCAGAAACAGGCTATTTTACCACGGAGGGGGCATTCAGGGCACAGCCGTGTCCTCTAGGCACTTTTCAGATGGTATGAAATCATCCATACCGAATCCCCGCCCCTCTGACAATGTGCTGTTAAAATTAGAGAATGAGATAATGCCATAGTCAAGGTTGTTCCCTTGTCCACAGCATCGAGGTGCCCGGTCCTGTGTAGAGTGTCAGAGAGGCAAACTGTGCAACCAGACAGGCTTGTCCCAGGCACCGCTGTGTCCCACAGGACACTACTGTCCTCCCGGGTCCTCTGTCGCTCGCCCCTGTCCTCCAGTCAGTATCTGATTGTGTCTATTCAGCTGCTCTTAGTGCACTTATGATGCGTTTTCTTAGTATGTAATATTTGCTGTCACCCTTCAATCAATGTGACACTGTTAATAATTTTTTTTTACTTTGTGATTACTCAGGGTTCTTACTCTGACCAGACTGGGGGCGATGCTGTGCAGCACTGTCGGCCGTGCGAGGCCGGTTGGTTCTGTGGCAGGGCCGGTCTCTCTGAACCTCAAGGCCTCTGCGATCCGGGACACTACTGCACCTCTGGAGCCTCCACTAGCTCTCCAGTAAGACGGGATCAATGACAACTTAGAGAAATCCACTTCCACTAGTGTGTCCGAGGAAAAAAAATGGTGTTTAATCGAAATTTTCAAGTGGTCAGTATAACAAAAAGTAGTTCCTCTTATGTGCCATCTACAAACACAGCGTCTGAGGTTGTGCACAGATAATGAGAGAATTAAGATGATGACTTAATTCTACAGGTAGTGCAATGCATTTAAGGGACCACTGTTTTGATGTCATATCACTAAAAAATATCACCATCATCTTGCTCACTCATGCTTCAAATGCAGCAATGTAACACAAAACCAGGGCTTTCATATTTACCATGCTGATCTCTAAATGATATATGATGATGAGGAAACCTTTGACATTTTGTCTGCTGTGCCCTTTTGGAGGATTTAATGCTGCTAATGCTTTACTTCACACATACCGCACACGAGTCAGCGGGAAGGAGAAGGGAAAGCATTTAAAGAGGTGGAGGTTGAGTGTTTCTTCTTTCTAAATTAAAGCTGTTTATTTAATTTGAAGGCAGCCACTTATTTTCCACTTACTCAAAGGGTTTTCTCTCACTTGATATGAATATTAATCTTGAGACCTGTTTCCAAGTTTGCATTAGTTAAATAAATAAAGTGCTTTTTGTTTTTGAATAAGCTGCAGTGCGCGGGGGATGAATGACAGCTATTAACTCAAGCTGCCAACAGCTTTAATTTTTAAATGTCAAACTAGAAAATTAAAGCCAAAGTGTTTTAACCTCTCTGACGATTACTCTTACAATCCCGCAGGTGGCCGTGGCCTCTGGAGGGATGTGTCCTGCAGGCTACGTTTGTCCACGAGGGACCAAGGACCCCCAGCAGCACCCCTGCCCCGCAGGAACCTGGAGCAACTCTTTGGGATCCCTAAACCTGTCCTCCTGTGTGCCCTGTCCGCCAAGACTCTACTGCAACAGCACTGGGCTGAGCCAGCCCACAGGAATCTGTGATGCAGGTGAGAATTTATCACATTAGGGAGAACATTATTATCAGAACATTAATTTTAATACTTCTTTTTTTGGATAGATAGAAATGTCTGTCCTTTATTACCTTCCATAATGAAACTAGAACAAAAGATTAAGTAAAAAGTAAAGACCAGAAAAGATTTTGATCACATACAGTCAATTAATTTATATCTGTACATTTTGTAACTGCTGATTTATAGGGTATTACTGTTCAGGAGGAGCTGTGTCTCCAACGCCCTCAGGTGGACTGACAGGGGACATCTGTCCAGTTGGATACTACTGTCCCATGGGCTCAGCTTCTCCTGTACTCTGCCCTGATGGGACTCACTCAAACACTACAGGTAATGAAAAAAAATCGGATGGTGCCTGCATAATAAGTGAGATATTAAATGCAGGAAGCTATTCATTTTTTTAAATTTCTTTCTGTGATGAAGGAGCAGAAGTGTGCGATGAGTGTCCCTCAGGGACCTACTGTCTATCAGGAGAAGGTGTCCAGCGCTGTCCAGCAGGACACTACTGTCTCGGTGGTGGTGTCGAGGGCATCTTACCTTGTCCTCCTGGCACCTACAGCCCTCAGTTTGGTCTCAGACATGTGGAGCAGTGCCTCATTTGTCCAGCAGGTGAAAGTGTTGCCACATGTTTGTTGTCATCGCACTGTCTACAAGACGCTGGGAGGTTTTCCATATGTTTAGTGAGCTGAGACCGATTTTAATGCAGCAAATTATGATGTATGTGTTGAAACCAATTTATTTTAATAAAAGCAAAATTAATCCTTTTATTTACAGGAAGGAGAATGTTTTCTGTTGTGACGGGATTCGTTATAAACACTTTTTTAATGCCCTTTTCTCACTGCATTGACATTCTCCATTTTTATGCTTTCAAAACAGGGTTCTACTGTGAGGACTGGGGTCTGTTTGAACCCACTGGACCCTGTCAGGCTGGGTATTACTGCTTGGCAGGTACACATGCATGATACTTGCACAGTTTTTGACTTACTAGTGGACAATAAGTCATCCACATGCTAAATATTGCCTGTAATCCAACTAATAGACCTGATGCTGCCTCAATTGATGAGATGACTGACTCTAACTAAAAATGTGAAACTTCTCAAGGTGTAAACTTTCAGATCCCAGATGGCAACTTCAGCACCGGAATAGGAGGAGCATGTCCAAAGGGGAGATACTGTCCTGAAGGCACCAGTGTCCCACTGCCCTGTCCACCAGGGACCTACTCCAAAAGGTTGGTTGGGCCAAAACCTCACACAAAATGTACACAGCCCTAAGTTACAGTGTGTAACTATATGCTTGTGTGCGTGTGATTGCAGTCTTCATCTGACAGATATCTCTGGCTGTAGTCCATGTCCCCCGGGTCACTTCTGCGGTGGTGCAGGTCTCACTCGTCCATCTGGCCTGTGTGAGGCTCGATTCTACTGTCTCGGGGGAGATACGACAGCCACAGGTAAAAAGGCTAAAACACAATGATTACATTTATCATTCGTAACTACTTCATATGTTTCTCAAGTGAAATAAAATAGTGGAGATAACGAATATTGACAGTGTGACTCGAAATCTTATGAATAGGCATCAGATAGGAGAGAAACAGATGCTTTGATGAAATCGGAACATGTGAGGGTGTTCAGTTGAGTGAATGCGCGCTGAATTAATCAGAATTTATCACATTAAGGGCTAAGCCGTCATAATCTCGCTAATTAGCTTCATCTAAATGGTTTTCTTCTTCTCCAGGCTCTGAAGGAGGTCCTTGCCCACCCGCTCATTACTGCCCTGAGGGCACCGCAAGCCCAGAGCCGTGTCCAGCTGGAACCTACAGTCACCTCACGGGCCAGTCACTGTGTTCCCGCTGCCCCGCCGGATACTACTGTCCAGCAAAGACTGGCAACTTCACCACGTTCCCCTGTCCCCCCGGATTCTACTGCCCTGATGGTAGATTTGCCTGAAGACACAATTAGTCATGGTTGTGCATGTGTTCATAGATGAACTGAAAACACTGCAAGAATGGATCTCAGTGGAGCACATACCTCTGCCAAGGCTCAGCAGTCCCCTAATGAAAGCACATTTATATTCACTAGAGCCGGATTTCATTTGGATCTGCTTCAAAATGTACAGACTCCTCGCTACCAACCCCCTAAATACACATTTTTCATCAGGATCCACACATTATTCTTAGAGAAATCAATGCTAATGTTGAAATACACCCTATCCCACAATGTTAAACAAAGTGGAAAATCACCAACATGGCTTGTGACACTTTGTAATAATCTACTTGTATTGTGTACACATAGGGACCAGGCATGCCACCCAGTTTCCCTGCCCTCGTGGATACTACAACCCAGAGCCCATGACTCAGAGTCTGGACAGCTGCCTGCCTTGTCCTCCAGGACACTACTGTGAGAAGGAGAGGCTGACCAAAGTGTCTGGAAAATGCAAGGCTGGTCAGTAATAGCATCTTTGTTTACTTCTACCAAAGATGCAACCACAGCTGTACAGCCTAGTTTCTCAGTGTCAGGACTTTGTCCTCCGTGCTAGCCTATTTGTCTCCCGGGGCCAGGAAGCAAGTCTTAGACAGGCTGTGAGAATCGGGGTAAGGGGGGGAAGCAATTGCATGTTAAGCACGAAATGTCCCCATTCCACACTAGACACATCATTCATTATTTCTCTTCTCAGCTCTATACACTTTAACTCAATTCAGTAGCGACAGCAACATTTAAATAACCCATTCTGAATTATTGGTAAAAGTTTAAAGATGTGAAACAGCCTGACTTTATATGTCAACCACAAAAAGCACATTCTCAGTGTCAGTCGTGAGAGCAATGGCCACTTTTTATTAATAAACATAAATTCATTGATGACTCATCTCCCTCACCTTGCTCTGTATCACTGTCTTCCTGCTGTATTCAGCCTCCCACTCCCCTCCTTGCTGAGGGAGTTATCATAAGATGTCAAGTGTCAGTGATGCTACAGAGTATGTGGGGAGCAAGTGTTTTATAAACCACAGACACAGACAGCACCCAATAATACATCACTGTCCTTGTCTCCCACCCTGTCTCTCGCTGTGTTGTTGTGTTTTTCCTCTCAGGTTGGTTCTGCGTGTCCGCAGCATGGAACTCTCAGCCGTTCGACCTCGACAATTACACAAACGCCAACTGTCTATGTCCAGCTACGTCCACAGGGGGGCGCTGCCAGCTGGGCTTTTACTGCCCCTTGGGTAGCTCAGAGCCCCTCCCTTGTCCACCAGGAACCTTCTGTAACATATCAGGTGCTCGGACACACAACATCACACTATCGTGCACAGTAGTTTTAAACGGTTTTGCTGGTTGACTGCAAAACTTATTTACGATCGTGTATGACATTTGCTTATCTGTCGCTATAAATCCCCAAAAGAAAAATAACATGCAATGTAATAAAAGTGTATTTAGATGAATATAAAAACACATTTACATTTTTGGTAGGGTAAAGGGTGTAAAATACTGTAAAATGTTTTGCACAATGACAAAAGTATTTACAGTGTATTGCAAATATGTCTTGGTCTTTCAAATATTATCACGATACCAGCTATTGCTTGTTTGTTCTGGCCACTATCAGTATTCTGATGACATGATCATATGATGCGACAAATACACATGGTATAATCCCTTTTTTATTGAGAGGCTGACAGAGTGTGGGATATAAATATTGAAGTGTAAATGGCATTTCAGGCCTCAAAGGGACGGATTATTTTGCCGAATGGGATTGCTCTCTCTGCCATACTGGAGGATATGAAACACAAATAACAAACGCACTTGTGCTTCTCAAAAGGTTTGGCTCTGCCGGCGGGTCCCTGCTCTCCTGGGTTTTACTGTGCAGGAGGAGCCACTCAGGCCAAACCAGCAGATGGAGAAACGGGCAGCATCTGTCCACCTGGGACGTACTGTGGTAAGTCCTGCTTTACTGCCTTGGAACGGTTCGATCAATAACTTGCCAGCGCAGGTTTTAAGCCTGTGCAATAAAATGCTTGGTGAAGTGGTCATTACATTTTCCCCACAGAAGACTGAAATTGTGATTTTAGCATTTATAACTGAGTTTAATTGGACAGAGATATATTTATCCATTGCTTTTGTTGCCTCAGAGCAAACAAAGAGTTAACCCATGTCTATAAAATCTATATATACATTCCTATATAGGAAGTGGAGGACATTGTAACCTTGAACAGATGTAGGCAGAGGGTGCTGAGAGAAATGGAAGATTTTCTCTCCAAC
This sequence comes from Pleuronectes platessa, assembly GCF_947347685.1. Classification (NCBI taxonomy): domain Eukaryota; kingdom Metazoa; phylum Chordata; class Actinopteri; order Pleuronectiformes; family Pleuronectidae; genus Pleuronectes; species Pleuronectes platessa. Next base: position 12,674,964 of record NC_070630.1, on the reverse strand, counting down.
GACCATAGGAATGCAAATTAGTTGGACTGAGAATTTGAAATGGCTTTAACTATGACTCAGGTGGGTTTTGACTCATTAATTTCCCCACAGGTATGAGTGTGAGTCATCCTTTATCTATTTGTGTCGACCCGTTGACAAACTGTTGACCTGTGTCGGGAGCCTCCTCACTTTCTGCTCGCTGTATCCTGCGTCGGATCCCTGCCTCAGCCTGGTTTATTTCTGCCGCCGTCTCTTGCCGCTCTCCATCTGCCCACAAGATGTCCTCGCACTTACATCTATACTCACCCATTCATGACTGCCACACCCACCTCACCTGTTTCCCATTCATAGTGTATGGGCCAGCCTTCCCCCAGTCATTTGCCATTCATGCTTTTCCTTTAGTCACCTATTCACAAAAACACACACACTGCCATTAGGGGCTCTTTGGGGGTTCAGTCTCATACTAACCAACGTTCTGGTTAGTGCATGACCCGCTCTACCTCCTGAGCCACAGCTGCCCGTCTGTTTTATGCCAGTATGTGCCTCCTGTCTGCCTTTATCACCATGTCTTCTAATAAATTCACTGCACTGTCCTGGCTTGACTCGCCTGCGTCTGCATTTCAGTCCTCCTATCTCTCACCTCGTATAAACCATAACATCCTGGCACGGGCTGCAGTGCCTTGTAAGCATTGGTATGCAAGAGGATCCACCAACAGATGACTGAATGAAAGCCTTCTCCCACTATTTCCTCTCTGCAGTCGAGGGCTCAGGAGAGCCCGAGTTGTGTCCAGCTGGTACTTTCTCACCGGTGCCAGGTCTAACCAGTGAGTCTGGCTGTCAGCCCTGTATCGCAGGGCTTTACTGCAGCGGAGCAGGTCTCAGGGCTCCGACTGGACCCTGCAGCCAAGGTCAGGACATACACTGTTTCATGAATCTTTTTAAGAACTTTATTTACATCCTTTGGAAGCTTCAAGTTCTGTTTCCTCCCGTTCACACTCTTGTCACTCGATAGGCTACTGGTGCCCTCCTGGTCAGACTGTGCCCACAGCTCTGCCATGTCCTCCCGGCCACTTCTGCCCACAGGATAGTGCAGCCCCAGAGCCCTGCCCACCAGGAACCTACCAGGACAGAGAGAGACAGAGGGTCTGCTCTGTCTGTGAGGCAGGTAGGAGTCATCCTCACCCTTTTTTACCCTCTCAGCAGAAGCATGTAGTTTATATTTCTGTTTTGATGAACAGGGTGAAATGAAAACATCTCTCAATCTACCAAGCAAATGCTCCAGCTACTGAACTTGATGGATTTGTCATATTCATGTGTTCCATTTATCATATTCTGCACCTTTCAGGTTTGTTTAAAGTATTCTGTGTTTCATTTGACATCACTCTCTTAGTACATACCCACACTCACTTATTTAAAAATACACCTTTCTCCTCTTTCAAGGTTCCTACTGTGAGAGGAGACTGGGTGATGCCAACGCCTCTTTGCCGAGGCCGTGCCCTAAAGGACACTACTGCCCTGCAGGTACAGCCCTGCCCAACCAACACCCCTGCCCTGTAGGCTCCTTCAACCCGAGGCAGCGCACAGACAGCCCGGCCGGCTGCATGCCATGTGCTACTGGACACTACTGTCCTTCTGTGGGACTGCCAGAGCCTGCAGGTGAGAAAAAGACATCACTTCATTCGTCCTTCATGTCTTTTTTTTACCGTTTCGCAATTATTTTCAGCAGTTACTGTTATTTAAACAAAAATGTGATTTTTGTAGGGTTTAGGTATGTTTCAGAATGAGATTCCCCCGTGTTTGCGTTTAGTATTTAACCCAGATCTCAAATAAACCATTTAACTCCGCCAAGGAAGTTATACTTTAATCCAATCCATTTGTTTGTTTGTTGGTTGGATGGTTTGTCAACAGGAAAAGCCAAAACCAACTGGAAAGATTTTTACAAAACATGGCAGAAGGATGGGACATGGGCCAAGAAATAATCCATTTTAAATGGGCAAAGGGGATTTTTTTAACATTGCAAGTGATGCTGTTTTTATGTTTTTATTTAATGTTATTTCCCTGGGAATAATTCAAGGATGTAGATGAAAAAACCCGACACATTAAGCGGACTGAGATCTGTGAGTGTGTGAGATCAGGTGCAGCTTGATTGAATTTAAGGAGACTGTTGGGCCTTGGGGAAGTATGTGCTCGACTGAGTGCCATTTTTGTTTCTCATCTAACTCCAATGATGATATCTTTGGATTTTTAGTATTTGCAAAGGTAGTGAGATTTATCTCAGAGAGAATATCTCTAAATCTAGGTCCAAAAAAGACATAAAACTGCAGTATTTGCTCTTGAGGCAAATAAAATCAGCTTGTTAATACTGGGAAACTAGGAATTGGTGATCTGTAGATGTTTACTGATAATGTCTTGTAAAATCTGTCTACCCATAGGACCTTGCCATGCTGGTTATTGGTGCAGAGAGGGATCCTCCTCTCCCAGCCCGCTGGACGACCTCTCAGGCTCCCTGTGTCCACCTGGTCACTACTGCCCCTCAGGTTACCGGCTTGTTCTCCTTTTATAAGCGAGCAGCCACCAAATACAGCTGCATGAATCCTGCTATATGTTGTTGATGGCTGAATTTCATCAAGTTAGAGGGGATGGTCCACATTTTCAAAATAATGTTTTTTGCGATTCATTGCTGATGCAGCCTTTTTTTATAGGTTGATATACCCAAATATATTCAGTGTGGGGTTATTAACATTCTACTCTACTATATTCTAGAGCTTGAATCTTTTATTCATGGTAATTACCATCCGGTGGCATACAAGTCCTGACAGCATTTATCTTGTAACTTTTGATACCGGTTTCCTCAAATTAATTCTTACGCTTGTTCTCTCGCACTCAGGGCACTGACCCCTACTTTAAAAACCCTGCTCTCGAGTACACTCTGCCTTTTGTTGAGTTGCCCAACACTTCTAGCAGCAGCGCTTCATAAGAGTGTCTCGCTCTAATGCTGCATTTAGATTCTGCTCAGTGTGTAAAACATTGTCACTGTGTGTCGTATCACCACATCCAATTACTGCACCGCTCCTGTCATGTGCTGACACTTTTCTGCACTGCTCTGTTTTGATTTGGGTTTTTGTTTCATCTCTCCAGGGACCACAGCTCCCTGGGCCTGCCCTGAAGGAAGCTGGTCAAACAGCTCCGGCCTGGGGAGCCAGGAGGACTGCAGGCCGTGTACAGGGGGGCTTTACTGTGACTCTGCTGGCCTCACTAAACCGATTGGACCCTGCAGTGCGGGGTACACTAAACTTTCATTTACTGAACATGACTTCTATTGTTATTTAAGACTAATACCTTTTAAAAATGTTTCAAAACCAGCCATCATGATATTTAATTTAGAATTTCTCTCCTGCAGCTATTACTGTGCAGAGGGAGCCGTCACATCCACACCTACAGATGGGATTACAGGGGGACCTTGTCCCGAGGGTTACTTCTGCCCAGAGGGAACTGTTCAGCCTGTGCCGTGTGATCCAGGGACTTATGTGGCTGTTACACATGCTACCCAGTGTGAACCCTGTGAGCCAGGCTGGTACTGTGTGTCCGGCACTCTGCACCTGTGTCCTGCAGGTTTGTGTTTTTTCCTACGTAGCCCCTGAAGTCCCAAATATTTTGTTTTCTTTTCTTGTGTGCACAAGTTATTGCCTTGTGGGAAAAAGTTACTATCTTGTGCGTACAAGATAAATAATTTGTGCACACAGAGTTACTATCTGCATAGTAAAGACCCGACTGGCCGCTGTACTGGAGACAACACTAAGTTGTGTTTATAGCTTTTAATAGTTTTCTTAATTTCTCAATTGAAGATTGAGACATAGTTCGTCAGTCAATTGAGCCAGTTGTCCTTTAGTATGCTCAGGAAATGATTCCTTACAATCCTGAGTCTCTGGGGAAGAGCAACAAGAATTTCAATGTGTGACACAGTTTTCTCTCCATCAATGGTCCACATCTGGTGGCTGTAAGCTTATGAATGATTAAAAGACAAACCTCCTCTTTACAAAAATATATATATCATCTTTTGGGAATTCAGGGGCTCTTTAGTTTTCTGTTAAAATATTTGATAAATACCTAGTATTTTTATTTTCATGCTTATTTTATGAATGATCAAGCGAAACACTACTGATCAGTTTAAAAGTGGCTGCACAATAATGTAATCCTTCATTTTTATGCATTTCCTGGTGAATGGTTTGTGACATGTAGGATTTTACTGCCCTGAGAGAACTGGATTTGACTTGAGAGGCTGTCCAGAGGGAACTTACGGTCCTGACCCAGGCTACTGGTCCATCTCTCAGTGCAGACAGTGTGACGGCGGCCATTACTGCTCCTCCAGAAATGGCACGGCTGTCACTGGACCGTGTCAGGAAGGACATTACTGCTCACGTGGAAACTCCTCTCCACGACCTGTCTCACGGGCTGCAGGTAAACACATACATTACTCACCTGACAGCTGCTGCATGTTCACAAATCCAGCAGATACAGCACAGAATGGGCCGATGCAATCAGGTCTTGGGGTGACCTAGTACTCCTGTTTTGGGGATGGTTGACAAATGGCAGATGTGCTCTGTTTGTCTCTCACCAGGAGAGGGAGGGCCATGTCCTGCCGGTCATTACTGCCCCCGGGCCTCCATCCATCCTCTGCCCTGTCCACGTGGATCATTCTCCAACCTCACCAAATTAATCTCCCAGGTGGCTTTGACTCACTATTCTACTCACATATATCCTTGAGAAAGATCAAACGAGACATCTATCTGCTCAGATTTACTCCACAATGCAAGTTGAATGGAGTCATTAGTTATTTTTGGGTCCCTTTTAAATCCAAAGTAACCGTCAAAAACACAACCGGTTCTGTCCTAGTTGTTCTGACAGTAGAAACAGGCACTTGAAGTAAATATCTAATATTTTGCTGTTTCTTGTAAAGATATTTATGTCACGGTTTATTTATCTATATTTTATCATGTTGTTATTGTTTAATATTAAAATTCTAGCATCACATAGATTATTGATCAATCATCCTTTACTTTGGAAACTAGTTTGTGTGGAGAAACCTTGCAACACTATCCCTCCAGCATCTTAAAACGGTTGACACTGTTTACAATTCTTTCTGTGGTATTTCTAGGCCTTACAATATTTTTTATCACATGCTCTTCAAATAAGTTTGAAAAATCCTCTGGTTATGAGTTTTTTAAATACGTTGTGGTCATGCTAAGCTTACCAATGCCTCAACTGTTTATCTTTCTTTATTGCCTCCGCCAATCAATAGCTAAACCAAAATCCATGTTGCAATGAGGCCAACTCCTTTCCTGTTCCTTTGTTCAACAGCCTCTCTGTCTTTGTCTCTCGCTATCTCTCTCGTTTCCCCCCTCAGGAGGATTGCGAGCCATGTCTCCCTGGTTACTACTGCGATACCGTGGGGCTCCCGGCGCCTTCAGGAGAATGCTGGGAAGGTTTCTTTTGTCGGGGGGGTGCAGATCGGCCCGACCCTCCTCTGAGCGACAGTCGTGGTGGACCGTGCCCAAAAGGTTATCGCATCCCTCCGAATTTAGACAGCTTCAATTTATATTTCCAATAACTTAAAGATGATTGTCAAAGTAAAATGCATTGCAAGATATTTAATAGAAAAAATAAACACAAGGCTGATTTAATCAGATACCTATTGCTAAGACAGGAAATGGTTAAAAAGTTCCACTCTGGGAGTCGTTGGAGGAGATGCAAATTAAAAATTGCCAATTGTGAAGCACACAGCTAAATCTTAAAATTTACATGAGCCAGGAGCCAACTCGGTGAACAGACAAAAGAAACACTCTTTCAAGTTAATAGAGCCGAACATAAGCAGCTGTTGTGTTGACACTAGAAATCGAACTCTGTCCCCTGTGGTGTGTGTGTGTATCTCTCTGTGAGTGTGTGAGCACTCGAGTGTGCATCCCCTCCATGACTCTTTCTTCACACAACCAGGTTATTACTGCTCCGAGGGCTCGGTGACTCCTCAGCAGTGCCCCCTGGGAACCATCAGTGCAGAGGACGGCCGAGCCAGCTGCAGCGTCTGTCCCCAGGGGTAAACTCGCTTATCGGCCACCCACAGTCACCCTGCACCGTACACATGCACACATGAAGGATTATGCAGCAACTGTAAATATAGATACACTACTTGTTTTGCATGCTTACACATATATATGTGATATTTTTCTTCGCAGTTTGCACACTTATATACACAGAGAGAAAAAGGTTGCTGCCACTAGTAGCCCAGAACAAAATAAGTCCTCTCTTGTGTTTGTCTTGGTAGTTTTTATTGTCCTGTCGGCAGTAATGGCTCCTCGTCAGGGAGTAATGAATGTCCAGTGGGTCATTACTGCCCGTCTGGGACCTGGTCCAAGCACCAGTATCCGTGTCCACCTGGATCCATCAACCCTCACACTCGGATGGCGACACCCCAGGACTGCTCGCCCTGCCCTCCAGGTAACACCCGATTTACTGCTAATAAGTGTTTAGCTTCTTGCAAGATTAAGCAGTTGACAGTAGAGCGACCTTGACCGTAAATTAAACACTTCATTACCAAAATAAGTTAATTTAAGAAAGCAGCAATTTAAATAGATGTAAACTAGATCTCAACTGGAATTCATACAGTGGGGAGTAGTTTTCCATTTCACCCAATTTCACTCACATTTTCTCAATCCTCTCAAACCAGGCTCCTTCTGTGCGTCCCCTGGGAAGGGTGTTGCATCCGGCCAGTGTGGTGCTGGTTACTACTGCTTCTCTGGGGCCTCGTCACCCACACCAGAGGACAGAGGGACGACGGGTGACAGATGTCCTGAAGGTCATTACTGTCCCCAGGGCTCCTCGGCACCGCTGCCCTGTCCTGTAGGATATTACAGCAACAAGAGCGGGAACATTCATCTCTCCAGCTGCCTGCCTTGTCCTCCAGGTTGACACTAATTCACCACATGTTGTATACAACCGTGTTTAAGTATCGGCCTTTTATCACTCAGGAGTTTAGGATCCCATTACATAACTTTATTTATCGAGGGTTAATCCCCTCGTTCAATGGCTGTGACTGCTTGACAGGGCTGCCTTTGTTTTACAGGCCTCTTGTGTGTCACCAGAGGGCTCTCTTTCCCTTCTCATATCTGTCCTGCTGGCTCGTACTGTCCGGGCAGAGACAACAGCAGCCGGCAGGCCTCTATACCCTGTTCACCTGGAAACATGTGCCCACCTGGAGCTGACAGGCAGGTGTCCTGTCCACCAGGGACCTACCAGGGTTCACCAGGACAGGTGAAGAAGACAAGTGATGTCCTAATATGTCCTGCAGTTTCAAATGTGGTGCACCTATTATACAAATATAATAACACTAGTAGCTGACTAAAAATAACTTACAGTATATGGCTTGATATACTGGACTGAAACAGCATTTTTAAAAGTGATTAAAGCCAAACCCAGATATAAAATGGCACTTTTGTCCAAATGGATATGACCCATAAAAGAGAAGTTCTTCATCTACGGTCACGCTGTGTTATCTTCAATCTGGGGGCTACTTCAAAACGGTTTATAACTGAGCTTTTATCATCTCCAACACAAGCATCTAAAATTTCCATGTCTGTTTATATCCGTCAGCATCTGTAGTCATAATTTTGTGTTTGTGCAGTGTATTCATTAAAACGATGTGTGTGATTTACTCCTCCACAGGCAGAGTGTGTTGAATGTCCAGCAGGATTTTATTGTCCTGGCTCAGTGGAGGCTGGCACTGGGCATGTATCTGGGACTCGGACTCCCGTGCTGTGTCCTGAAGGACACTACTGCCCAGCAGGTAGGATACAACAGTGCGGCAATTCTAACATGACAAATGTGATGCTGCAGGGTCAGTGAGATTGATCCATTAAATAATGCTGTGATGCACTGCATGCAAAATGTTCTGTAATATCCCTCTGGTTTTGTGTGCACTCATGAAACCACCGGCTCCAACCGGAAATGGCTTTCTGATTTTTCAAAATCAAGATGGTGACCAGCATCCTTATCTGCTAATGGGCTCTGTGATGTTCTGTTATGATTATTCAACGACCATCTGTAGTAGATATTGAATGCTATTAATCCACAGGAGTGCAGTCTGGTGTAGCATTTCCATGCCCAGCTGGTGCCTTCAGCAGGCAGATGGGATTGCCCAATAAGTCGGGCTGCGAGCTCTGTCCACCAGGCAGATACTGTGGCTCCTCCGGACTGGCTGCTCCCACCGGGGTTTGCTCTCCTGGGTAAACACAATGAACACACATACTTCATCATGTTCATTGACAGGACCATGAAATGTATGACATCCTGTTTGTCTTTAATTCTGTCTCTATAATTACACCTCTTATGCTCTGTCTCTCATCACCTGCTGCATCCCACATCCCCCTGTCCTCCTCGTTCCTCTGCTCCTAGTTACCTCTGTGTCAGTGGTTCTGTCTCTGCTCAGCCAGAGGAGGGCCCAACCGGAGGCCGCTGCTCTGCAGGCTCCTACTGCCCCCAGGGTGCCACCTATATGGTTCCCTGCCCTGCAGGCACCTTCAGCTCCATAGACGGTGACATGTCACACTGAACAATTACACAGATACACCGTTCGTGTCATTTGAACATAATAGATTTATTTAGCAGAACTTATTGATTGTGGTGCTAAATGTACATTATCGAAACGAAAGATTTTCCTTAAACCAAGTGAAGCGTTAATGTTTCACATAATTAAACCATGATTCCGATCAGATTCGACTTGTGTTCTTGATTTATCAGGGGCAGTTTCCAAAGAAGCGTGTCAGCCCTGTTTACCTGGTGATCACTGTGCAGAGGTGGGGCTCTCCTCCCCGTCTGGGCCCTGCGACCCTGGCTTCTACTGCACAGGAGGATCCACGACAGCCACACCTTGGGGTAATATCACAGGTAACAAACTTTCCCTTCTTGCCCCTCATGTAGAGTTAAAGGGCAAAGAGGCAACATACTTTTTCTCCCTTGTTTTCCATACGACTTTATTTAATGATTGCTGATGATCGAGATATGAAGAAGATTTCAACAATAAGATTTAACTTATCAACACTGCCTTTAATACATGCGTGGCAGCATACACAACCGCTTCTTATTGAAATTGTATTTGTAATATAAAACGCTGAGTTAATATGACAAGAGCTTGTAATACAGCACTGTGCCCATTTTTCTGATTGTACTACTGTTTGTCTGTAACATTTTCATGGCCTTTGACTCCACAGTGCTCGAAACATCCTGGCAAAACATTTACCAATCGCCCTTAGTAGTATTTTTCATTCTTGCACTGCAGGAAATGGCTCTGGGCCTTTTATTTCACTTGCCAACCAAATGAGGAATGGCATTCAATAAAGGTCCATTGTCTCAGTTGCAGGAGATTTCACATCCCCACGTCCTGGCAATACAATCCTGGGTCTGTTCCATGGTGATGTGTGTCCTGCGGGCCACTATTGTCCTCGAGGGAGTTCAAAGCCAAGCCCCTGTCCTCCAGGTAAAAAGGAAAAACCTGGGATGCTAATTATTCCTGTTGGCACGAATCATGAATATGTTGCTAAAGAGAAGCACACGTGAAAGTCCCCTTTCATTTCTCCAGAAGATCTGTGTCTGACCTCTTGCCTTTTTATTACTTAAGCTGCTAAAGGTTGTGTACAGTGCCATAAAAACCCCAAACTTTAGAGGAGGTCGTAAAACCTAATGCAGGTCCAATAAAACATAATAGTCATAATGGTCAGGCAGCTGCTTAACTAAGTGAATTAAAGCGAGACACGCATGAAACTGTCAAGCCATGTTATATCCTTTTCTCTGTGTGTGTGTGTGTGTGTGTGTGTCAGCGTGTCTGTCTGTGTGTGTGTGTGTGTGTGTGTGAGGGGCATAAAGTAATAGAGAGGAAGCTATTTTACCTCCCTTGATAATTTGTCCTCTTCACACAGGCACTTTCTTGGGGAAGTCTGCAGCTGAGTCAGAAGCTGACTGTGAAGCTTGTTACCCTGGTTCCTTCTGCCCCTCCTGGGCTCAGATCTCTGCTGACCTCCTGTGCCCCGCGGGGTGGTTCTGTCCACTGCGCTCAATGTCTGGACGTCAGCCAGGTACAGTAGGCATGATCCGGGGTCAGCTCAGGATTAATCACTCTAGTGTTTGCACTTCATCACTTCTCTTTTCCTTTCTACACAGTGTTGTCTGGTTTTCAAACAGCTGGGCAAAATATACTCACATGATGACATAGGTACCGACAAACTGATCTTGTGTACAACTTATAGAAGGTTGTACTGTAGTGCATCTTAACATATGAATGACATGGCAGATTTCAGTCAAAATACTGTAAAGAAATGAATATACTATAAAGTTTAAATTTAATTAAAGTTAATGATAATTGCATGCCATTAGCAATACCAACATACTCAATGTGGCATTTTTAAAAAGCCCTGTTTTCAGATTTAAGAATAATATAAAACACAGGAGATATGTGGTTTACATAGGACTGTGTTCTTTCTTTTGGTCAGTTTCAACTCTCCACAACCATAGACTGTATTAAAGACATGTAGATAAAGTTAAGTGTCTTGATCGCCACCTGGTGGATGGGCGCAGTACCGGTCACAACTTCTTCCTACTCGTCTTTTGGAGGATGGGCCACGGGTCAAACTGAAAAGTAGACATCAAATGATTCTTTGTGGGACTTGGTTTCTTCATAGCAGTTCTTATCACGCTGGTGCATGCTAATTTTTCTGCCCTGGAAATCAAGTTGTTCAGTAACTGGTCCTCTAACTAGAAGTGTGAAGCAGAACTCATCTCTTGCATGACTAACCTGGCCATACAATACATACACGTATACAATTGAGGTGATTCTATTCCTAGGATGAGCTCTCCGCCTCCTCTAATATTACATGTACTTCTAGAGATTCTTTGAAAGGCATCTCGTCCCCTATTCACCTTTCATTGAAAAGACGTTTTGCTAATTTGAGCACGAAATGGCCCAGAACATAAAAATAGTCTCCAGCTCATGGCTGTCTGAGTCAGGGCACCTGCTGCTGAGCCTGCTTTCTCTTCTCCGTGCCTCCCACAGGAATTTATGGAGGATGCAATAAGTTCAGAGTCACTGTTGCCTTCATTGCTGTTTCCGTCACACCACACTGGGCATTGGGAAATGCACCGGCTATTCTTTTCAATGAATATCTGCCACCTCGGTGTGCTTAGGATAAGTCTTAGTAATTCTATACAAACGTGAACTTTTCTTTTTCCCACTGCTTCACAGGACATCAGTGCCCACCTGGCCACGCCTGCCCACATGGTAGCGCTGAGCCATCCATCTGCAGCCCTGGCACGTTTCAGTCAGCATCTGGACAATCAACATGTAACATCTGCCCGCCAGGTAATTAAAAAAAAGATGTACTCATAATGGATCAACAATAAACTGTTCATAAAGAAACAAATGGTGACCTGAGGGTGAATGTAAAATGAGACGCCCCGCCTTGCCCAGGTTTCTACTGTACGGAAGGTTCGTCTGTGCCAACCCCGTGTCCGCCGGGCCACGTCAGTCCATCGGCAGGCGGGACGTCCCTCAGCGGCTGCACCCCCTGTCCCCCTGGCTCCTTTTGCAACAGCAGTGCTCAGACCGAGCCGTCTGGTCTCTGTCACCCAGGTCTGACAGTTTGTTGCAGGACATAAGGCTGCATTTTCCTCAACTGTATTCCTGCATTGTATTAAGCTTATTTTCATTCAATCCATCTAACATCTAATTCACCCTATATTGCAAACACTGCAGTTTCCTCAGAGACATGTCAAATTGTGTTGTCTGCCACAGGCCATTTTTGCTCGATGGGGTCGACCGAGCTTTCTCCTATCTCCCAGCCTTATGGAGATGTTTGTCCCATGGGACACTTCTGCCCTCTGGGTAGTGGGTCACCAAAACCCTGTCCTGTTGGCAGCTTCCTCCCAGAGCCTGGAGCTTCCTCCCCGTCTCACTGCCACCCTTGCCCCCCAGGGAAATACTGCGTCAGTCCTGGAGCCTCGCAGCCCACAGGTGGGAGATTCACCAGCTTTGTATTAGTCAAGGACTGTCACACTTATCAATCCTTAATGGGCGTAAAATGCCAATTGTGTAAAATCCACTGCACCTAATGTTTCAGTTGTAAACCATATCAAAGCACATGTTCAGGGATCGTAAGTGTCACAAACTCTGATCAAATCCCATTTTTCACCCAGGGAAACAACCTTTAACCAATATATTGAAACTAAATAATAATTACCATGTTTATCGGGCCAAGGCTCACAAATAATGAGGTTTACAGTCAAGCCAATGCTTGCAGCCCTTTTATAATACCTCCCTTTGTTAGGTCTGTGTTCTGCAGGTTTCTTCTGCTCCGGAGGTGCACAAAGCCCCAAACCTCGGGCCAACTCGTCTTTGTTCAGCTGTCTGCATGAAATACTGGAGGCTTTTGCCATGAGGACAGACACGGCCTTCTGGATGCACAATCTGTCCTTCTTCAGTAACTCCACTGATTCCGGTAAAACATGAACTTCTCCGGTTTGTAATTACACAATGATTGCTTCCCCCCGAAAGAACTGTACATCAATTTCTTTAAACTGTTCAAGCAGAGAACGGAAACCTTAATGTGTCATGATGAATGTCGCTCAAAGCAACAGCTCCCAGTTCGACCTTCCCCCGAAAGTATTCTGCAATTGATCATCGCCTTTCGGTGTAATGTCGTACAAAGATGGTCGTACCCTTGACAGTCAAAACTGTTAAATCAGCTTGTAGTGAGAGAAGATTGGCCCCTCTTTGGTTTCCTGTCTGCCAGACAAAGATATTAACTTAGAGCTCCTTAATGCTTTTCAATCTGCCATATTTTATTGTAGAAAGGGGAGTTTCGCGGATGGAGGTGGAAACGGCGCCGCAGGCAGACTCTGACCATATTGTGACTCACCCACCGCCGTGTCTCCAGAGTCCACATTACTCGTGTTCCACCTACAGAGGGGATGTATGCCCTAGAGGTGGGTAAATCCTCACTGTGAACTTGTGCACTCTCTGTGATACTGTGTTCATCTCCTCGAGCGTACACATTATCTTGGCGCTCGTGACACGGTAGACAAATCTACTTTAACAGCTGGTATATATGACTAATTGAGTGTGTGCCATATTTCAGATTTGATACTTCATCTTGGTTTTATTTGGAAAGTTTTTCAAAAAATAGCTGACATGTTACGGTAGTTGGGAGACTGAATGCCTAGTTTTAGTACTTTTTTAAATAAATAATAGAAGCAGTCAGAGAGTGCTTACATTTCATCAGTATTCTGAGAAATCTATTAAAATCCATTTTGCAAAACACCCTCTCATGATATTAAAGAAGTGGAATAAAGTTCTTAACTTAGGGGGTCAGAAGTTGGAGGTTCAAACGCAGTCTTCCCCATTCCGCTTTCTCTGGGGCAAGATACTGAACCCCAAATTGCCCTTTCTCCCAGAGAAATTGCTCCACTGAATGAATGCTTGTGTGAATGGCAAAATGTACTGTAAAGTGCTTTGAGTGGTCAAAAAGGGCCATATAAATCCCAACAAAATGGACTCATCCTCCTGTGGTTATATTTCCTGTTGTTTTGGGCTAATCCTGCTAACTAACAGACAGAAAGACACGAATGCAGAGCTTACGTATTGTACATAAGCTCCGTGGCTGAGGTAAGAAGCAGGACTTACAGAAAAAGCTTTATCAGCTGCGCTCCATAATGACATTATCTTGTGCCTCAGTGAAAGCAGCACAGGATAGATGCTAAGGCTGCAGATTAACCTCCTTCTTTACGGTTTAAATTCCCCCAATTTGAAGACGTGGAAGCCTGAATGCCGGAGCTGTTGGACCTCCCCGGCGATTAAGTTGTGTGGCGATGCGCATAAACACAGCAGCCGTGAAATAAAAGCTGATGTCAGACCAGCAGGGCACAGAATTTAATTCTCTCAACAATGTAATTACAGCCCCCTGATACACAAGAAATGTGGCGAGTTAACAGTAAATACAAGCGGAAAAAAAGGCTTGTGGGAATTAAAAGTTCAGGGTTTGAGAAAGTCCTCCATCTGTGAGGGGAGTGTGAGAATTAGAACCGTAATCCTCCTGATTGGTGTTCTTCGGTAGTACAGAAGTTAATGGTCTTTGTGTTCCAGGTTTCTTTTGTCCTTTGGGTTCTGCCTACCCCCAGCCCTGTGAGGCTGGCTCGTATTGTAATCAGACGGGTCTAGATGCCCCGACAGGTTCTTGTGCTGCAGGATATTACTGCCCCAAAGGCTCTTTTAACCCCCGTGCCACCCTGTGCCCCACCGGCCACTACTGCCCCCTCGGAGCTCCTCTTCCTCTGCCCTGCCCTCTAGGAACCTTAAAAAGTGAGATATTTATTTTTCATGTATAATTGTTTGATTCATCTCAAAGAAATCTCACTTATTGTTGATCTCTTTTTGTGTGTGTGAACGGTTTAATCGTAAAAAATAAAAAAAGAATACTTTGAAAAGACAGGAAAAGTTAGTTATCCTTCATAGGATAGCTTCGATACAGGAATGAATTTATGATGAATCCGAAATCAGACACAGTAATACTCGGAACAAAAAAGCTCAATCCTCCTGTGTTGCTCACATTTTTTGTTTTCCCTGCTAATATCCTCACATGAACCCACTTTCTGTCTCTGCCATTCACAGATGTGGTAAAACTAGAACTTCCATTCAAACCTCTCTCTCTCTCTCTCTCTCTCTCTCTCTCTCTCTCTCTCTCTCTCTCTCTCTCTCTCTCTCTCTCTCCCCTCGGGCGTACATGAATAATTTCAGTCACAAAGTGGTATAATCGTGTAATTGTATTCATGTCTCGCAGCGGTTAACTAGGATCCTATTAAAACATTCTGTAGAGCCTTTGAATGGATATGTATTCCAAACTGATGAGGGAATCAAAGTATGTGCTTTGAGTCAAATTAACATTGTGATCCGTCTTAATGCTGCCATTACCCCCAGTTACAATGTGAGTTGTTTTTTCAGACACTGTGGGTTTAACTATACATCTGTGTGTACACAAACAAATGGGGACAGAATGAATTGATTGATTTTTCCCAACTCCTCAGGTTCCCGTGCTGGATCTACAGTTGAGGCTTGCCAGCTGTGTCCTCCAGGTCACTACTGCCACCAGAGCGGCAGGGCGGAGCCCAGTGGTCAGTGTGTGGAGGGCTATTACTGTCCGGAGGGACAGAGCTCTGAGAGCCCACAACAACACATCTGCCCAGCGGGACATTCTTGTGAGAAGGTCAGCCATCCAGCGTTAGTCTTTAAGCTACTGTCAGTCATCCGCACCGAATATTGCATGTGATGACTCTGCCCTCCTCCTCCTCCTCCTCCTCCTCCTCCTGGGATGTGGTTTTGATTCTTTAATGACAAGTGTGTCGCTGCTGCTTACTGCACATGCCAAGTCGACTGTCTCGGCCATCCTTCCTGTGCTGTGTCTGTCTCCACTGTTATTGTTACACCTTGATTATTCCTGATGATGCATGTTATCCCCGTGATGTAAGGTCGAATGAATTTTAATGGTTGATTCAGGGAAGTGTCAGTCAGAGCGCCTGTCCTCCGGGCAGCTACCAGCTCAGACAAGGCCAGGGCAGCTGCCAGACATGCCCCGCTGGTTTCTACTGTCACCATCAAGGTAAAGTCCACAGATGGATGACTGAGCATTAGCGGCGGGGAACATAAATGTAGATCAATCATTTTAACAATGATAATTTTCTTTTTTTGTATCTGTACTTGAACATCAGGAATGACGCGTCCACTTCTGTGTGAGGGAGGATTTTATTGTCCCAGTGGATCAGCAGATCAGCGTCCTTGCCCAGCAGGGACCTATGGAAACATGTCGGGGCTGGTTGAAGAAGGACAGTGCTCCCCGTGTGACCCTGGGATGTTCTGTAGAGAAGCAGGTACAATAGCCCCCCCCCCCCCCCCCCCCGACACCTGTCGCTTGTTATGTAAAACTCGTAGATATCTATCTCGTTGACAGCTGCAGCGCTCCCCAGACACAATTATTATTCAGTAGCTGCTCTGTTATTAGTGTGATTAAAAACCTTGCTGGCATGATGTCTGTTTGAAGGGAGGAGTTTCCCCAGTGGGCTGTGTGCTGCAGGGTTTGTATGTGCTGGAAAAGCCTCAGAAGCTTCGCCGTCTGATGGTCTGACTGGATTTCCATGTCCTGCTGGTTTCTACTGCTCTGTGGGGACCTCTGTACCAAAACCATGTCCAAAGGGAACATTCAGGTGCATGTCCTGCATCTCTATACACCGCTGTTTACAATCAAAAAAGCGCTTTATTAGGAACACCAGACTAAAGCTGGGTCGCCTCAGTTCAGTTCAACATTTGTCAGCTGCAAGTTCACGCTGCCAATCTCCTGTTCTACAACATCCCAGAGGTCCTCTATTGGAGTCACGGCTAGAGACTGGGGAGGCTGCAGAGATTCACTGATCTCATTGTCATGTTTGATAAACGTCGGAGTTGACGTTGTGCATTGAACATGTGCCGCACATGCTCAGCAGTTGAGGCCGTGTCATTCGAACAATGATTGATTGGAATTAATGGGCAAAGGAAACAATCCCTGCACTATTCCCCTACCGCCACCAGCCCGGTTGTGCCTGTGGATTCATTCCTTTGACAAAATCTATTTTTCCATCCCTCAGCAGATGTCTAGATTCATCATAGTCAAAGTCACTAAGGTCAAATATTTTCCCCTCATTCTGATGTTTGATACCTGAACTGAAGCTCCTGACCTAAATCTGATTCTGTGCACCACACGTTTGTCACATAATTGGTAGATAGGATAATTATAGTCAGCTATACAGATGTTCCTAATAAAGTGTGCAGTCACTGTGGTTATATATATATATATATATATATATATATATATACTGTATATACAAAGTGTTATAAATTGTTG
The DNA here is from genome assembly GCF_947347685.1 of Pleuronectes platessa. Classification (NCBI taxonomy): domain Eukaryota; kingdom Metazoa; phylum Chordata; class Actinopteri; order Pleuronectiformes; family Pleuronectidae; genus Pleuronectes; species Pleuronectes platessa. The sequence goes on along the minus strand of NC_070630.1, from coordinate 12,658,021 downwards.
TATGTAAAGATCCTTGTTCCCCTTATTTGTATTTTTTGTATAAAACATACAACAGTGTGAGGGGCAAGCAGTGCTTTCAATAATGTAATACTGAGCAGTTGTTATCCAAATTAGATGTAATCACTCGACTACTCTTGTGGTTTGCATCAATCCAAACGTTCACATGTCTTGACAGTGAGCAGAGTGGACTTGTAGATGAGTCTCAGTGCCGTAGCTGCAGCCCTGGCTTCTACTGTTCAGAGACCGGCCTCGCTGCAGTCTCTGGACCTTGTCTGCCAGGTAAGAAAAAAGACAAATTTAGGTAAGTTAGTGTGATGCCTTTTCCTACTTGATACGGAAATTAGCTTTGCAAAGTGTGTCTCTCCAGGTTTCTACTGTCTGGAGGGATCCCACACTGCGGCTCCAATGTCAAATATCTCTGGGAGTGTTTGTCCAGCGGGCCACTTCTGCACAGAGGGCAGCAGTGTCCCCTCCCCCTGCCCACGTGGCTCCCACCAAAATGAGACGGGAGGAAAAAGTAAAGATGACTGCAAACCATGTCCTCTCGGTAAACAAGAAGTTATACCGTGTGAACTTAACTCTGCAAAACTGGCTTTACTAGGTGCTTGTACAAATCCCCTTGCCCTCTCGGAAAATCTTCTCTCTGTTTGAGTGTCTTTACCAGGCTGGTTCCAGGATTTATCAGGCCAGAGAGAGTGTGATCCCTGTCCTCACGGGTTCAACTGCCCGAGTCACAGCTCCACCAGTGGCAGTCCCCTGCTCTGCCCAGCCGGCTACGTCTGTCCCGGGGAGAGTTCAGACAGTCTTCCTGTCCCCTGCCCCAAAGGCACCTACAGCCCCAACCAGGGTCTCACCACCACAGGTGAAAAACCTGAACCTTTAAAATAAAAAAGGGGACAACTAAACTATCTGGCCCCTTTTAGCTAGCCGAGTTCTTGTTAGCCAAGTTATTTAAAGACCTAAACAAATTAAGGCAGATGCTTTCCAGTGTAACTCTGAGGGCTGCAGTAAACTCTTTGTTCCTTCTTTGATATTATCTAGTTTCCCTTAAACAAAAGGAAAACATCTTGTCTCTACAACAGAGTAATAATGATAACGATTTCCAGTCTTGCAAAAATAATCTCTTAGTGATCCTCCTTGATGTAGTTATGTTTTAGTTACTTAAGGACAGTGTCACACAGCAGTGTGCGGCCGTTTCAGACGTGCTGATTGACGGCCCCCGGCAGGAAGCTTGTTTTTGTGTTTTAGGACTGAAGTCAGAGCTGTCAGTCTGTGTTTGCAGGTGAGTGCCTGGTGTGTCCAGCCGGTCAGTTCTGTGGCTCTGAAGGGTTGGTTGAGCCCTCTGGGTCCTGTGCTCCTGGCTTCCTTTGTCTGATGGGAGCCACGGTGCCGAATCCGACTGACAACAGAACTGGATCTCTCTGTCCACCTGGGATTTTCTGCCAAAAGGGGCAAAGAGCAGGTCGGTGGAATAAAAGACGGCAGAGGTTCTGGGATGATGAATTTGATGAATTTTTAAAGATAACTATCCTCCATTTATTTTCCCCGTCGTGCTCCAGGTGATTGCTTGGCTGGGTTTTATTGCGACTGGGGCTCCAGCAGAGCCGACAAGGCCCCGTGCCCGGCTGGTTTCTTCTGCCCCAGCGGAGCACCACTCCCCATGCCCTGCCCTGCAGGAACATTTAGCTCCAAAGAGGGGAACACACACCAGATCAACTGCACCACCTGTTCCCCTGGATCCTACTGTCAAGGTGTTTTCCGACCTTCAAGTTCAATCCACAGGGGGCCAGGCATCGCAATTTATTTTCCAGTAGTACTCACAATACATCAGCATGCAGCACAGCCAAGAGGGATGTTTTTAATAAGGCGTTCTTTAATAAGGGACACAACTGTTCACTCACATACACACAGTTTTATTTTAGCAACAATTTTACACCCATTCCATTGGGATTGTCCAAAGTCATTCTGAAGGTTTCATCAACCGAGGCTGAGCTTATACATCCTGAAGTGAAACCGGGACAGCTCGAGGAAGTCACGCACTTCTCTTTATCTTTGCTTATCTAACTGAAAACTGATTTTACAGTGTCAGCGAGTCAGTTTCTTTAATTATGCCGCTGTATCTTTTCAAAGTCAGAGACGTGACAGGGAAAAGTTGTGAAAAAGCTTTTCATTTTATTTGACTATTTAGATCTCACCTTGGTTTATTAACTCTTCTTGCTGTGTCTCAGTTGAAGGCACTGCACGGCCTGCTCTCTGTCCCCCTGGACACTACTGTCCTGCCGGGCTGACTCTCGGCCTGGAGTTTCCTTGTCCTCCTGGCACAGTGCAGAACCAGCTCGGTGCCTCCAGTCCCGATGCCTGCCTGCCCTGCCCTGCCGGTATGGAAAACACTAGTGTCTTTTTCTACCTCATCCTAACCTAAGCCCATGTACAGTCAGGTCAGTGATTTTCAAGTATACATTTTTATTCCCGTTTCCTGCAGGAATGTTCTGCTCTCAGTCTGGTGCGTCCCAGCCCACAGGGCCGTGTGAAGCAGGATACTTCTGTCCTGCTGGATCAAGCAGCCCCAACTCAACTGAGTATCAGGTGTTGTTATTGTTCTCTCTTGTGCGTAACCTGTTAATGTTGGTCAGCTGCTCCTCGTCCTTACATTATTCTGAGTGATGCAGGCCCCTCAACCCTTAATCTAACTTCTCCTTCATGTGAGAATTTCCACATTAAAAACTACAATGGCATTCCTAGGCCAAGGACAAACAATCCCATTAAATCCGAAAAACTGCCCCAGTTTTCATATTTATCAGCCCTAAACATGTCTGATTTTTTTTTCCATCAAGATCCATGATTTATACCCTGAGGGAATGGTAAAAATGTTGAATGTTGCCCTGTCCTGTTATATTACAGAATGCCAAAACGATTATCTTCCAGAACCGCAACAAAATTTAATGAGTTCTTCCCAGAACTTCCCTCCTCTAAATTTGGTGATAATAATCTGTTCAGTTGTTGGTGTAATGTTGCTTACAAACAAACAAACTGACAGAGGTGACAACATGTCCAGAGTTTACTATGAATTTATCTGTAAAACCGTTTAACTCCCCAGTTTGATCACTCTCATGTTTTACCCAATCTTACCTCTATGGCACAATGTCAACTTCACACATGATATGGCAGAACATTGCCCTGTTGCTGAGCACACTCTAATGGGAATAAGCATTTTATTCCCTCTGTAATTTACTTTTGTATTGTTGTGTGTAACAAACATTTCAGCCTCTAGAGATCTCACTTTATTAGACTGGTGGCTTCATTCAAGCAATGCATGCGTTCCAGTTTTCTGAATTTTAAGGAAAGGATATTATCAAGTACAAATATGACCTGTCTATCTTTATATTTTTCCTTGTTACTCAGGGGAATTCAACCAGAAGCCACCTCTGCCCCTCAGGACACTACTGCCTCTCTGGCACTGGCTATCCTCTGCCCTGCCCCACAGGCTCTCTGTCCGTCTCCCGAGGGCTGAAGGAAGTTGGCGAGTGCTCGCTCTGTCCCCCTGGACTGTTCTGTGACAAGCCTGCAATAACCGAGTTCTCCGATGCCCTCCCATGTCACGCTGGGTAAACACATCTGCTTGTATAACTTTTCAGTTTCTCTGAGTTTGGATGTGCACATTCATCTATTTTTGGATTCCTATGTGGGATTTAAACTTGGATTAAAGGGACGATTTCAGTACGTCAGTACGATGTGATGAGTTAAAAAATCAAACGCAAGTCGGTGTGTGAGAAATCAGACAGATAACTGAGGACAGCTGATGCATTTTTCATGAGTCTCAGCAGGAAGCAGTTGTCTTCAGCAGGACGAATTCCTCTCAGAACACTTTGCTAAGTGTAGCATTTTGTTGGAAATATTCAATATCAGCAGTAAGCACCTGTAACACTGCAGTTTGTTTACCAGAGTCTGAGTTGTTTTCTTTTCTGGTTAAAAGCAAAGTCAAACATAAAGAGGGTCTACTTGGAGGAACTACAATTAAAATCCAGTTTATTAAAACGTTTATTTTTTCTGGGAAAACACTATACTCAGCAGCTGGTGGTGCTTCTTTCTGAATAGGCAGAGCTGAATATATATATGTGTAATGACTTGTAAGGCCCTGCAGAAACCAAATGTCAGACTGTCAATGTTTATGTATCCAATTTTGTTGTCTAAAAGCAGCCAAATACTGGTTTCATTATCGTTTTTTAATTAAAATACTTTCACTGCAATTTGTTTTTTTCTACAATCGAAAACTTTAATTTCCCCGCCGGCAGATTGTCGAAAGCTGTTACTAACAGCTTGTGGCAATATGTTTGATATGAAATTTGTTTTTCTGATTTATGCCCTCAGGTACGTGTGCCTGGGTGGAAGCTCGGGTCCCATCCCCTCAGATGGCTCCCATGGCTACCTCTGCCCTGCTGGCCATAGCTGTCCTGTTGGCTCAGCGAGGGAGGTTCCCTGTGAGCCTGGCACATACAGTCCTGCCCCCGGAGCAGCCCGCTGCACAACCTGCCCCCGAGGGACAATGTGTTCCTCCTCCGCCACTCAGGAGCCCTCTGTCTGCCTGGCTGGTGAGCATGGGGATGATAATCCATTTATGGAATGTATGTATGATATTAACAGTTTAATTACACATCAGATCTTGATGGACAAATTATTCAAGTTGAAAAACCATCAACCCAAAGAGGGCTGGATTCAAAACCACACTGAAAAGTAAACAATGTAAATCACAGGCTGTTTGAACTTGTGTGAATTTCATCACGGTAACTCCTGATGTGACTCAGTTGTGTGTATGGCCTCTGTGTGCCTGTAAGCACCCCTGACACCGTCCCGGCATGCTCCTGATCGGTGGATGGTGACCTGGGTGATCTCCACCCAGGTCTGGATCAGGGCGTCAGTGAGCTCCTGGACACTCTGTGGAGGTACTTGGCACCGTGGAGGAGGATGCACCGAAACACAATGTCCCATAGGTTCTCAATTGGATTTAGATCAGGGTAACGAGAGGGCCAGTCAAATGCATGAATGCCTTCGTCATCCAGGAACTGCCTAAACATCTACAGGAGGAACCCAGATCCTGCTGCACCAACGTAAGGTCTGACAGTCGCTCTGAGGATTTCCTCCCAGTACATAACAGCAGTGAAGGAACCGTTGGCTATGACTTGGAGGTCTGTGCGACCCTCTGAGGATGTGCCTCCCCACACCATCACATCACTGACCCACTGACAAACCAGTCACGCTGGATGATGTTACAGGCAGAATAACGTTCACCTATATTATACACTGTGATGATTAAGTGTTCCCTTAATGTTTTGAGCAGCGTTAATAATATAAATATGTTCTTTTCTTAGGTCATTTTTGCCCTGCAGGGACGGCCCTGCCTCAGCCCTGCCCTCCAGGGACATTCAACAACCAGACAGGGGCCCACTCCCTCTCTGTGTGTAGCCCCTGTCCCTCTGGAGTGTACTGTAGCTCGTATGGAGCCTCAATGCCACAAGGTGATCACAAACAAACATGTGTGGTGACAGAATGTTTTCCTTTTAGAAGAATGCACAAAGCCTTATGCTGCTTTAAAGATTTGCTAGTAGGGAAGCAAACTGAAAGTGTTTGTATTTGTAGGTCGTTGTTTGGAGGGTTATTTCTGCCAAGGTGGGGCTGTGGGACCAGCTCCTCCGAGCTCTGATGACTTCCCCCTGAATGGCCCTTGTCCTGTGGGCCATTACTGTCCAGCAGGGTGTCTGTCCCCCATTCCATGTCCTCTGGGCAGTGTTCGCAAGACCACCGGTACTCCTGCTATTCACCTTCATCACAAAATGGCTTTTTCCTCTGTCACCATGGTGTGAAGAATTGAATCATTTGTTATCCACCTTATATCATTCTCCTGTTATAGGAGGTGTGTCCTCCGACAGCTGCTCAGCCTGTCCTGCAGGTTACTATTGCTCCACCGAGGGTCTGGCCAACACCAGTGGTCCCTGTGCTGCAGGTTTCTACTGTCCATTTGACTTCTCCTCAACCACTCCATATGCCTTCCTCTGTCCTAAGGTGAAGGTTGTTCACACACTCTTTTGTTCCTCACTTTATATTCGCCCTCCCTGTTCGTCCCCTTGTCCATTGTTCTTTTTAATTTCCTAACAGAACCTCTCAGACAAAAAAGCTTGTACCAAGTTGATGAATATTAATGTCCTGCTACACTGGATGTCACCCCTCAGCTGCACCATTGTTATTTGTACTATGTTTTTAGGGCCACTACTGTCCGGAAGGCTCTGCCCTGGCCTTACCATGTCCCACAGGAGAGTACCAGCCGAACCCCGGCTCGGACAGCTGCATCCCCTGCCGACCTGGATTCTACTGTGAGGAGGCTGTGGTGGGGGAGCCGTGGCCCTGCCCGCCACACTCTTTCTGCCCTGCAGGTGCACTTTGAGAGAAATAATTTAAAATCTGCCTACAAGCATCTCTAAAGCTCACTAATTAACAAGCTGCATTTTGTTTGTTTAATCTGCACAAAATGTCAAGTAGTCCTTTGTGTGGTTTTGTTCCCTGGCTTCATACTCATCATGCTGATTGAGAGGGATTTAAATCTTCTAATCTAACACTCAACGAGCAAGTTATTGAGCTTATTTCCCAAACTGATGATCCATTCATTTAATTGCTATTTAACAGTTTGAACCTTCTTGGAGAGAATTAATAAACAATGCTAAACAAAAGTGCAACATATAACCTTGTCCTGGTTCTTGAGGTTACTATGTAATAAATCATGCTAATGCAGGTTGTCTCTTATCTACTGCATCTCTTTCTTTCCAGGCACCATGGTTCCTCAGCCCTGCCCCAATGGGACTTTCACTCATCCAAACCAGGAAGGACTTCAGGAGGAGAGAGAGTGTTTACCGTGCCCTTCAGGGAAGTTCTGCAGGTACTGCATGAATTAAAGCCCCGGTACAGACAAGTGCTCCAATGTGTCCTTGTCTCGCACTCACATGACGCACATGTATACACTGACAGACACACACACACACACAATAAGGCACATGCATATCCCGAACTCATGCATACCTACTCAGACAAATGCTCAAAGGCACACACTCATCTCTGTTTTGATTAGACTCACAATTAGCAGAATGCTGCAGTATATCACGTTCAAGAGTCACGGATCACTGAGCAGCCAAATTAACATCTTCATGGGCATGGACCTAATGAATGTGGAAGGTGGAAATGTTGGAAACTATGTTATCATAAAATCTATTTATCTAATGAGGCATGAATTTCAGTGTCTTCAAAAGGTTCTTCTGTATATGTGTTTTTCTGTGTGTGCGTCTGGAGTGAAGTGATATTTGTTTTGTGGCTAAAGTAGCTCGGTGTATATTTTCCTCAGGGCTGGAAGGATCCAGGGCGTGTGTGCTGCGGGGTATCTTTGTGTTTCTGGGAGTGCAGATTTCACCCCCCAGGGACCGGGGTCCAACTTCACCCAGTGTCAGTGGGGTATGCAGTGCGCTGGACCATGTCCACCAGGTACAATGAACCAACTAGAACTACCACTCCTCTAATAAACTGTATGTAGTGGAGACTTTGGAGGAGTGAAAGAATTGTTCTCATTGACTTTTTGGCATAATTATACATATAATTACATTAACATGTATGGCCAACAAAATCTAATCAGTTTATCTTGAGTCAAAATGTCTGGAGCACCAAATTTGAAGACATTCCCTTAAAGCTGTTATTGCATTCATGAGGGACAAACTGTACATAACATTCTCATTCTCTTATTCTTTAACTTTATTTACTGGTTATCAGTGTCTCATGTTACTGGTTAATCAGTTTATATGTTAGCTATTTCAAATAAACTGTTTAGACTCAACACATCCTTTCTTCTAGGTTTCTATTGTCCTGAGGGAACACAGGAGGCTCAGTTGTGTCCTGCAAATACAGTCAGAAGCTCCTCTGGAGGTTCCAGCCTACAGGACTGTTTACCCTGCCCTCCCCAGTACTGGTGTCAACCTGGTATGAGCTGATAATGGCCTGTTTGTGAGTGGTTAGACGTGTTTTGTTGCTACTGTAATTAGGTTTTCAGAGAAGAAAATAGAGCTCATAGTTTAAGTTATGAAGCAGCCCTTTTAGATGACTTTGTTGTGCGAGGCTATGAAAGGGAAGAGCTAAGTTTCAGTCCTGATACTTGGGACACAGCGTATTGGGGTCTTAATTTCCTATCATGTAGTCCACTACATTCACTGTGTGTCTCATCTAAACTGAGCGTAAGTAAATGCAGTGTTAGCAGGTTCCTAGGACTGGGACTAAAGTTAAAACCATCATGCTCAGAATTAAAAAGAGCTGCGAGCATACTGCCAATGGAAATTTGACAAAGCATGAGCTCAGAAATACAGCAGGGGCATGTGCTTGGTGAGGCAAAAAAACTGATCAATACAGTGAAATAAATTTGAAAAATGTCTCAACTGATCAGCAGCAGTGTAACAGTTGTTCTAATAAACCCTCAACAAAGGGTTATTGCTCGGTTATTGCACACCCTTACAAATATCTGCGCCTCTTATTCTACCTCAGATGGAACTGTTGTGTTTGTTTGCAGGAGATCCAGCTCTTCATCTGTGTCCTGCTGGTCATTACTGTGATGGTCTGACTGACGGACACTTGAGTGGAGGACCCAGGCCATGTCCTCTGTACACTTATCAGGCTTCCCCTGGAGCAGGCAGCAAGGGGGACTGCCTGCCGTGCCCTCCTGGTGCACACTGTAACAGCACAGGTATGACACACTCAGCAGAACAACTACATTTATACATTTACATACTTATGTGTCATTTATTTTCCATTAAAGCAGATTGTCTAGATTTTGTTTTGCTTCCTCACTCTGCTGTATCCTGTGCCAACTGTATAAAAACCTGTAAAGTCTGAAGTTTAAAATTTACATTTGCAAGGACAGTTCAAAGAAAATTGCCTTTAGAGGTTGTATTCATTTCACTCTGTGTGCCCAGTGTTATACCTGTGCCTGAGATAAGAGTGGAGGAGGTGTGTGATCGAAGGCAGTGAATTAAAAACTTGTCATACTGCAGACTCCACTAATGATTGAGTGGTGGATTTACAAAGGAAAAACTTTTTTCTAATGTCCCTCACGAATGCTTGATATTTAAAAATCACCATATTCTTACTTTTATCTGGTCGAAGATGCCCAGGAGATGAACTCCCTCCTTCTCCCCTCGTTCTTTATATGCAGGCGTCTTAAATAATGATAGCGAAGACACTTTACTGCGGCTGGTGTCATTTTGATAAGATTTACAGTTCAGGTTTATTATTTGAGGTCCTGCTCAGTGTGTATGGACACAGTGATGCAGCACATTTAATTCTACATGAATGCTAATCCTACTGATAGTAATAATAAATTATTTTTATAATACATTTCTTAACAATGTTACAAAGAAAACGTAAAACCCAAGAAACTCAAAAAAACAGACAAGGCCACACTAAGGGATATAAGTAGTAAAACAGAGTTAACAAATAGATAGATAGATAGATAGATAGATAGATTACTTTATTCATCCCCGAAGGGAAATTAAATCGTCATAGCAGCCGGTATATTTGAATACAATAAAATACAAAACAATAGAATAAAATAAAAAAATATATATTGAGGTAGAAAGAATAAAAAACAGAAACACAAGATAATATACAACTAATAATAAAACAAATGGAAAAAGAAAATCAAACATTGAAGCGTTCAGAAAGCGAGCGGTTTAAAGATGAGATTTAAAAGAAGCTAGAGAAGTAGTGAGTCTGACTTTGAAGGGCAGAGAGTTTCAAGTTGTTGTGGTTCTTATAGAAAAAGCTCGATCTCCCTTTGTCAGCACCTGCGACCTGAGTGAACAGCACGGCTCCATCTGAAGATCTCAGCGATCAGGTGCAAGCAAACCAGCTCAATAGATCTGAAATGTATTTTGGGACTAGACCATCTTCTTGTATGTGTGTATTTCCAGGGCTAACAGACTACTCCAACAGTCCCTGTCCGCCTGGTTACTGGTGCAGTGGGTCTGGCCCCCCCATCTACTGCCCCGCAGGCACCAAGAGGCCACTTCCTGGAGCTGCTATGCCCAGACACTGTGAACCCTGTGCAGGGGGAACCTTCTGTCCAGACCCCCGGGAAACAGGGACGCCCAATGTGGAGGGAGTCCGTTGCAGGGCTTCCTATCAATGCCCCATAGGTGAGTTAATAATGTTAGCATATTGGCCTCTTTGGATGTGATGACTGTGAAACTTTTTATTTTAATGAATGTCTGTCTCCTTAAAGGCAGTAAAGGGGTTTTGCAGTAATGAGGTTTTGCTCGTTACCCAGGTGCAGCCTCAGAGAGGCCGTGCAGAGCTGGCTCATACTGCGGACCTCAGACTGCTGAGCCCCAAGTTTGTCCTGAAGGTTATTTGTGCCCTGAGGGATCCCACTCCTACGATACGCCCAAACAACTGTGAGTGCATGAAAGCTCTAATGTTGTGAAACCTGGCAGGGGGACAATGTCTGTGAGTGCCACGTGGAAATGAAGGAAGTTGAATTGTTGAAATGATGAAAGCTCTGTGGCTTTGGACTGATGCTACCAGGGTGTCGGTTCAAGCTTTATAAATAACCTCCGTTACCATGCTCCACAGCTGTCCCTTCCCGTACTACTGCCCGGCCAACAGCTCCACCATGAAATCCTGCGACGGTGGTTCCATGCCTGTCACCACCAGTGGGCTCAGGGGATCCAAAAGCAGCTGCTGTAGTGTGTGCGAGGGGGGCACGTATCGTCTTCATCACTCCCCCGTCCCACAATGCCTTCCGTGTCCGCCACGATACTTTTGCCCGCCAGGTACCACAAACCATTCCAGATAGCATGTTATACGTGGAATAACTGTTATTTCAAGCACGATTTAATTTGTATTCGACAGGTACTGACTCTTACAAAAGTCACCCTTGTCCTTTTGGGTCTGTCTGTCCCGTTGGATCCACTGAGCCTGTACCCTGCCCCCCCGGTTCCTTTGGTAACCTCACTCGTGCTGGGAAAATGAGTGACTGTTACTCATGTCCAGCTGGAACCTTTAACCACCTGCCCGCCCAGAGCGCCTGTTTCCCCTGTGGCAGCTCCTCTACCTCACCAACTGGTTAGACCTCCTCAGATGTTCCTAGATATCTCAGATCTTATAAAATGCTCTAATCTTGATCAAATCGGCCTCTTGTGCGTCCTCAGGTTCTTCCTCCTGTACCTGCATTGGTAAGAACCGTGCATTCCAGCACTCTGATGGTTCATGTTTGTGTAGAACTGGTTTTATCTTCTACAACGAGCTGGATTACCAAAGCTCCACCTCTGACAGTGAACTGGACTGCCAGCCTGAGGTCAGTAGCAGATCTAGAGTTGCCTTTAAGTAGCTCATTACTTCAGTTAGAACTCTTCTTTGTTCCCCAAAATTACAAACTTAAAATGTTTGTCATGAAAAAGTTGGTCTTAAAATGGAATACAAGTGTCTTGACTGCCTGCCGTGCCTTCACAGGTCTGACACACACAGGTGAACAACTACATTTATACATATACATACTTATGTGTCATTTATTTTCCATTAAAGCAGATTGTCTAGATTTTGTTTTGCTTCGTCACTCTGCTGTATCCTGTGCCAACTGTATAATAACCTGTAAAGTCTGAAGTTTAAAATTTACATTTGCAAGGACAGTTCAAAGAAAATTGCCTTTAGAGGTTGTATTCATTTCACTCTGTGTGCCCAGTGTTATACCTGTGCCTGAGATAAGAGTGGAGGAGGTGTGTGATCGAAGACAGTGAATTAAAAACTTGGCATACTGTAGACTCCACCAATGATTGAGTGGTGGATTTACAAAGGAAAAACTTTTTTCTAATGTCCCTCACGAATGCTTGATGATTGAAAATCACCATATTCTTACTTTTATCTGGTCGAAGATGCCCAGGAGATGAACTCCCTCCTTCTCCCCTCGTTCTTTATATGCAGGCGTCTTAAATAATGATAGCGAAGAAACTTTACTGTGGTTGGTGTCATTTTGATAAGATTTACAGTTCAGGTTTATTATTTGAGGTCCTGCTCAGTGTGTATGGACACAGTGATGCAGCACATTTAATTCTACATGAATACTAATCCTTCTTTGTTCTCCAAAATTACAAACTTAAAATGTTTGTCATGTAAAGTTGGTCTTAAAATGGAATACGTTTTGTAAAGGGGGATCTATGAATATGAACATGTCCCTCACAGCTCACCTGCAGCTGAGGAGTCTCATCCTGCTATTGAGCCCCACCCACAAGTTGACAGCATTAGTTTCTGATGTTTGTGACAACAAGGGCGTTTGTGTACTGCAGTGTTAGGGGGGGGGATACTGTGTTTTATTATAAAAAAGGCAGAAGAGGGACATGCACAATGTTTAAATTTGTATTTTCCAGTCAAAATGTTTTCATGGGAACATAATCAAAGTGGTGAATTGATTGTTGCCAGATCGAAGTGGAAAATGACTCGCCTACAAAGTGAATAGAAAGTTTTTTTAAATGTTTTTGCAGCGCAACTTTTAATTATCCAATGCTGAGGTTATATTTACAGGCACAGCATCAATCCCCAACGTCCCTGTCTAGCGACCGCAACAAATAAATTGGAAAAACAAAATGTGAAAAACCCTGCATTCATATGACCTGTTGAATATGTAATCAATGCACAATATTTGAAAAATCCACACAGGGAAAAGGGGAAACACTTTTGTTTTGGTTGCTCAGTAATGATTGAAGTCTGTGTGTCTCAGGTGAACAGACGGTGTGCCACAGGACAGGCCCGGCTGGCGGCATCCAGAGAGTGTGTGTCCCCTTCCCTCCACTCCTGTAGTACCACCTGTGGACCACATGGAGGAACTCTGGATTTGGAGATGGGAATGTAAATCTCTTATTTGTCTCTTTATCTCCTTATATATTTTTAATCTGTTCACCTCAGTCCTTCACATTAACCGGTGAAGAAAATTACATTTTTTAAAGGTACCAGGTTAAAGCTACGGAAGCTAATTGTATTGGAGAAATCAATTACGATCTTTAAGTGATGAATACAATAGTTCACATTCATATCCTGGTTATGATCAGGTTTTAGGGAGTCTTCTGGTTATGTTTAACACCTGTAAACACATCTTACTGGTTTCAAAACCGTATTCTGGTTTTGAGAAAAGTGAATTCCTTAGGCTGGGGCACTAAAAGACCTCATCCAGGTTTCTGAACCTACATCGTGGCAGGATTAGCCTGGATGCCAGACGAACTTAGCCCCACCCACAACATTTTAGGTCGGGCGGTTCAGTCTGGAGTTAGCCTGACGTTGTCAGACTCACAATTCTAGTCAGAATGTGAGTCTGAGACCGCTCCATTGGGCTGTGATTATGGGGCGTGTTTCAACTGACCAGGAAGTAAAATTCTTCTTCGCTCAATTGGATAGACCTACAACCAATCAGAGCAACGTAGTATGTGACGTATGCTAAGCAACGCATTGTGAGTTATTTACTAACGCCGGGTTCACACCGGACGCTTCAGCGCAGCGCCAAGCCTTAAATAACAGCTGGCTCCCATCCACTCCCATGTTAAAACTTTGTGCCGGTCACACCGGAGGCTGAAGCACCGCGAGGCAGCCTTGGCGCAGCGTGTTGCTTCAGCCTCCGGTGTGACTGGCACAAAGCCGTGCAGCGATCTACTGGATCTACTGGATCAAAGGGTGATATTATTAGCGCGGCCCGGCGGTTCAGCGTCGCTTGATTACGTTACCGTTGATCATCTGTCAATCATCGTATAAAGCCCGCCCTGACAATCTGATTGGCCCGGTCGGGCATAATTTTTTCCCAACGGAGCGACTCCAGACCGACCTGCCCGACCTAAAATGTTGTGGGCGGGGCTAAATTCGTCTGGCATCCAGACTAGTCTGGAGTCGCTCCGTTGGGAAAAAATTATGCCCGACCTTGGGTTGAATTCGTTTTCAACAAACATGCCTGCCGCTGGAGAGCTGAGATGTGTAGATGCTGCCATTGAGTCTGTTTTAGAAGACATCGACAGCGCATTCATTTTGAAAGAGGAACACAGAACGTGGAGGCGACGCCAGAGCACCGCGCTAATCCCTATCGCCCCGGCGCTTGGCTGTTCACAACGGACACTGAAGCGACGCTGAACCGACGGGCAGCGCTAATAATATCACCCGTTGATCCAGTAGATCGCTGCACGGCTTTGTGCCGGTCACACCGGAGGCTGAAGCACCGCGCTGCGCCAAGGCTGCCTCGCGATGCTTCAGCCTCCGGTGTGACCGGCACAAAGTTTTAACATGGGAGTGGATGGGAGCCAGCTGTTATTTAAGGCTTGGCGCTGCGCTGAAGCGTCCGGTGTGAACCCGGGTTAGTAAATAACTCACAATGCGTTGCTTAGCATACGTCACATACTACGTTGCTCTGATTGGTTGTAGGTCTATCCAATTGAGCGAAGAAGAATTTTACTTCCTGGTCAGTTGAAACACGCCCCATAATCACAGCCCAATGGAGCGGTCTCAGACTCACATTCTGACTAGAATTGTGAGTCTGACAATGTCAGGCTATGGCAGGATGGTTGTGTAGGTTTTATATACAGTCGATTATTTTATGTCTATATTTGACAACTGTTCATTCAAAAGACTTCCCAACACTTTGCTTACTCTGTCCTCAGCGTTAAATCCATGAAGCTCGAAGTCAATTGTCTGTCTATTTATTCCTGACAACTCATTCAGAGATTTCTCTGTTTGCAGTTGGATTATAACGGTAGAAATAGACATTATACTCAAATGGTTTGCTTATCAAATGACAGACCCCAGGAGCTTATCCACTCTTGTTTGTTCACTGGCTTGTATTTTGGTGGCCGGGCAGGCTTTTATTTGTCCGTGCCGACCGGCCGCTCAGCTTTAATTGACAAGCGGTTTATATTTTTCTCTTATCTTCCCGATCCTGACACCCCAGCTGCCAATGTGAGCGATACGTGTCTGCCGAGGAGCTTTGCAATACTTCCTGCCTCTACCGTCTGCCTCAGCTCTCTGCGCAGCTCTCGGCAGATGGACGCCTGCTGCTCAGCCTGAAGGACAGAAGCCGCATGGTCTGGACACGGGTGAGGGAGCGGCACTGGGGCTTTTCACAAACATGTTAGCATTTACACCGGAGCTCATGCAATTTTGATTTAACCTATACTTACTGATCAACGTGTGTGTATGACTGAGAGGAAGGATTCTCGGAAGCCCCCCCCCCCCCCCCCCCCCTCCCATGCACTATTAGTATTGTGCTGATGCAACCCAGAGGCTTGTCAGACTTCAGGGTTAAATGAAACCGATTGGTTGGTGCGTAGAGTTTATCAGGGCCTCGGCCAGACGGAGCCTCGGCAGGGACACCTGGAGAAATGGTGCAGCTGCAGATTGTGTGATATCGTTGCACCATAGTGGAGAGAATGTGATAAAAAAAACAAGCTCTCCATTCAAGGTAAAAGTATTGAGTTCAACAACATGGCCTCATTATTCCCCATTAGTTTGAGAAGTCTATGAATGGACATGTTTTGTGTGTGTCTACTTTTGTCCTTTTAAGAGATATTTATTTTCTATTTGTGTTTCTCCCTTGATTATCATTTTAACAACCCTTTATACTTTTAGGTCACTTTCCTTTTCTCTAGTACACGATCCTTTTCTTTATTTAAAAAATGAAATTGAAATTATTCTACAATGATCTTACACATGCACACAGAAGAACACATTTTGTGACAGAAACAAAGCATCTTATTTGAGCAAGCATTATGCTATAGTGGCATAGACTGCTATATAGTACATAGTCAGTTCTAAATTCAGTATATATAGTATGCTGTACTATAATGACTTAGTAGCAGGTCTCATCCAACTTGTTTCTGTTCACTTCCAGACTGTAATGGATGTTTTGGGACCAGATATTCATGCAAAGAGTTTTGGGAAAATTCATCTGGTCCAATTTGACTCTGAGGGAGTATTTGGTTGGATTCCCACACAGACGGGACTTATCAATCAGTTCCTGTCAGGTGAATAGATTTAAATCTGAATTAATGTCTCCACTCTACATGTTTATATTTGCTTATTTTATATAACTGGACACTGATTTGTCTATACTCAGAGCCAACAGAACTCCTTAATACAAGACCGAGAAAGAGGAGAAATACAAATGATGAGGATGACGATGATGTCGATGGAGACCTGGCTGTTCTTCCACGGATCCCCAACCCCATTGCTTGTATATCCTCCGGTGACATGCTCATTTTCCATCTCGCCATCAATCACACTGGTATTCTGCTTTCTTTGACTTCACATGTTCACGAGATCATTTATTTTTTGCTTTAATAGATTTAAATATCCGTAAATTCATTAACACCCCTTAGACCGCCGTCTCAGTCACTTCCCAGTGTATCAGAAAGACCACCTGTTCAATAGTAACCCCGGCTGGGACTTTGGAGCCTTCAGACACTTGCAGATGCTCATGAAGCAGACAAACTTCAACTCCACCAGGTAGAGTGGAGTTCAAACACTGCAGGTTGAACCTCAAGTTTTGTTTAGGTGAAACGACGCTTTGTGAACATCTCCTGTCTGGATTCCTGGCCCTTCTCTCAGGTTTGCCCACGTGTTCTCAGAAACAGGGAAGTATGTGTTTGTGGACAGCGCTGTCCCCGAGTGGAGTTTGGTGGTGGTGGTCAGTGAGGAGGGGACGGAGTGCGCTGCTCGGTCGGCTGTGTTCCAGCCCATGACCCCGGCACATCTGGTCAGATTTGGGATTGTCAAGCAGCACCGGCTAAACCTTCTGCCTGACTGGGGAGTTATTGTAGGTGTGTATCCTCAGTGTCTTCTCATCATTTGGTCATCGTTTAACTTGTCCTTGTTGGATTCGCTTCTTTATCGTGACAAAGATCTTATCTGTGCACAGGGGTCCTGAGTCTGCTGCTGGTGGTGGTTGTAGCTGTGACCTCCACAATGCTCGTTCTGCGACCCAGCAAAGCAAAGCTGGTCTCCCAGTGGAGGAGGAAGCCAAAGTGGCGCAGTCTCGGGGAGCCCTTCTGTCCGGTGGAGTGTGATTGCAATGGAGACAGGTGTGTTGTTGTGATTGCAGGTATAATGTGTTTATAATGTGTCAGGATGCTGGATATGTGTGTACTGGTTGAGGTAACAGTACAATGCCCCCGTCATGACAGGTTTAAAGCTCAAAGTAACATGGCATCCTCCTCTCTCTCAACATTAAAATGACATAGATGACTGGGAATGTGTGACTTCTACATCTTTTGATACCTTAAGTGTTGTGTAGGAAAATCTGAAATAGTTTGTTAGTTTAGTTCCACCAGTAACCTTCCTGTTTCTGGCACTTTATCTACGTTTATGCTGAGATTGTACTTCAAGTTGTTTGGTTTGACTGTTAATGTTGTAATAAACTTGTATATTTTAGTACGGACATCTAAGGCAAATTGAGTCGTTTTATTCACCGCTGTGAACACCGATACGAAATACAGCCATCTTTCGTCCAACTATCAGCAAAAGATTTTTCTTCATCAATAAAACATAAATGTATAAGACCACATTGTGGCTTGTGATTTGTGTTTCAGCATCGCTGTCCCCAGTTTAGGAGGTGCTCTCGGCAGCAGGGGGATGGGAGAAGGTGCAGAGGCTGAGGAACCCGCTCTTTCAAAGGGAGGTAAAGTCACTCTTCATTACATTTACATTTGTATCATTTTTACATTCATCATATAGATTTCCACTAGGTCATAAACCGAACTCCCTTAACATTTTTATAGCAGTAATAATGTAATGGTGTAATGTGATGGTTGAGTGCAAAGTGAGTTTTTAGAGATATAAACTATGTTCTGTTCTAATCTGAATCTGGCTTTCGGAGGATCTTTTAATATTCTATCATAAAAACGTTTACTAATTGGCACTTAAACCAGTGTAAAGATTAGTTATTTTTAGAGTCAAACACAAAACTATGTGAAAATGTTTAGTTGTGACCTGATAATGGCCCACTGTGAACAATGGTGTGTAACATGATTCCCTCAAGGTTATAGAGGTATTTCAGTTTGGACCAAAGTGGTAAATCAACCCTTAAACCTGACTCATCAACATTATTCAAAGAGCTAAAATATTGAGTAGACAGTTCATGGACTGTCACATGGGAAGTAAATGTCTTTGTTCAATTCAATAAGTGAGACCATCTGTCTTTGCTGTTTGCATCACTTCAGTATCCTGTTAATGAACCGATTATTGAAAGTGATTCAAGACAAGTTTCACTCAAAAAACGTTTCCATCTGGCTGCTTTTCAATATCGTTCAGCGCTGGTGTGTGATAATGTTTGAAACGACTTTTAGGTGGAGTTCTCATTTAGTGCGTATTGCATTATTCATGCAGCTTGATAGGGTGTTTAAATCCCATTGGTCGGATCATTATGAAACCACCACGCATGACTTACTAGCAGTTAAGAGCCCTTTCCCTCACTTGATTGAGGATAAAGGAAATAATGGCTAATTTCCCACTCTTATGACTTGTGCTCTTATCTGTAGTTCCCTAGTTAGCCTCTGCGATTTTCATTCAAGTAATTATCATCCACCGTATGTTCTCTCCCTGACTATCTTGAGACACGTATGAATTATTATAAAACTCAGTTAAGGAAGCTTTTAAATTAAAGGGTGCATTCACTCATCATAGGAGCATCTTCTCAGGTAAAACAATAAACAAAAGTGATGACTTGCATATTATGGATGTTTACTGCCCCTTTTTAGGAAGTGTTTCAGGGCGCTGTGATCTAGAGGAGTTCAATGTGAAAACCCTGTACGACAAACTCGAGGACCAGAACCTCCACATCGCCTCCCAGCTGGCTCGACACCGCAAGGACATGCAGGAGTTCTACAGAAACATTTGTCAACAGGCGGAAACACTCGCGGTGAGTTTCACTACGCTGACTCAATACAAACGTATTCAATTATCAATTCAAGAAAGAATTTAAGATTTTGGTGTGAAACATCTTAAAGTTATGATCTAAAGTGTCGCTAGGAAAATGTTTAAAATAGTGTGTTTTCATTCTTAGAATTCCTTTGAGAATATGGACCATAAAAAGCTGAGTCTTCTCAAAGAGCTGCTCGTCCATAATACCATGAGGGATAAACCATCTGACAGCATTGTGGGGGAGAGAGAAGCACAAGGTAAGACTGCAATGTCCAGGTTCTTCTTGACAGTTGGATAAGAGGATCGATGCAGCTTTCACGTTCATACTTTAAATATGAAGCCACAGTTATCAGCATGTTAGCTTAGCTTAGCATACAGTTAAAGACTGGCTCTGTCTTGATGTAACTAGATCAGCAGATTAGAAATTCAAACTTTGTTGTGTTTTGTATAATATGCACATAAACTTATGACATTTCTTAATAGGCAAGCATGTATATGTATTGTAGAGATACACGGATATTATTGTTTTGGTGCAATACAGATACCAATATGGGGGGGTACAACTTTTTATTACAGATGTATTTGCAATGTTTCCTAATCCTAATAATATGAAGCCGTTTTTTAAAACAAATGTAATTTTGTATTTATATTTTAACTTTAAATATTAAAATCAATAAAAATTAATATATTTTTATATATATATAAATATACATAAAAATAATAAATAACTATGAATAAAAGTATAACTAGATATATAGAACTTGATTTAAGGAAATGGACAAATACACATTGTTTGTTCTGTAAAATACAACTTTTTATATTTGTGTATATCAGCAAACACATACTCCACTTGATAAATCATCCAGGCCGGACTGTGCTACAGGTCCTGCAGCATGTACTGACCTCAGAGGTGTTGTAGCATGCCATCTTTACCCAAGGACAACAAATTAGTGTTTTCCGCAAATTTCCTAGTTTTCCTTTCACAGTAAGTCGACATGTTTTGCCTAAATATTGTTTAACCAAGGATAACTAATTTAGCACATTGTTTAAACTGGAGGAGCTCTAAATTGTCCCCTGAATTTCCCTCGGGATCAATTAAGTGTTTGTCTATATAAATGATTCATGTTCTTTAACCAACTGGTGAAGTACCTCCCTTGTGTTTAATGGCTCTAAGCCCCTTGTCTACTCAATTGTTTTGTTTTTCAAATAACCTGTTGTTGTGCTTTGAGAGGCTGAAACTTTACTAAAATCATTTTTGAAACGTTTTGGTTTTTCATTTATGGAACTGAATGTTCTTGTCACCCCAGCTGAGCCCTCTGTGGCATTACTGGGAACTGTTCTCAGGTCTGTGGAAGCTCTCGTCTGCAGGGTGACAGGAGAAGCTTGGCAGAACCGGGATTACTGTCATTCTGGTCCTCATGATACCAGAGAGTGTGAACCGCATGCTGGATACACACAACCCGGTGACACCAACTTGTGTTACACACAGGTGCTGTAGTAGCTTTTGCATCTTTGTTTTGCGTAAATTGGAATAATTTCGTGGAGATTTATTATAACTTACAAAATTCTACAGAGTCAACAGAGCACAGTCCCTTGTCTGAGTGACCACGACTTGTCCAAGCTGGTCAGTATATCTCCTCTGTTCAAGACCCTGCAGGAGATCCAGCAGTCTTTACATAGCCTCTCCACAGCTGAGCCTACTCAGCATCTCCACCATGGTACAGACATATGATTTAAAAAAAAGTTTCAATCAGAAAAGAGAGAGAAACTGAATGTAATGATTATAAATGTCCTTCTCAGCTGTAGAGCCGTCTGTCCAGGAGAGCTACAACGGGAAACTCATCCCAACTGCTCTGGACAACCTCTCCCCTCAGCACGCTGCAGTGTTCCTCTTTGGTTGCCAGGTGATGCGGTTGCTCGAGAAATGTCCCCAGTTCCCCTCCGTGCTCCTGCTACTGGCCAAGTCGATCCCAGTTTCTTCATTGTCCACTAATGAGGCCACGCTGGCCCATTGCTCTGGGGACTTTTACTTTGACGCGACCAATCAAATCCTGTATCTGTCAGAGGCAAAGCTTCAGCACGTGGGGCATTTTATCGGCGTCCTTCTGCAGTCCATGGCCCACATTGCGTCAGGTAAGTGGAAAGTGGTCCTCACAGTAGTTCCGGAAAACCAAATCTTGTGTCCTTTGTTTTTTTTTATAGCCAGGCAGAGAGCAGTATAATAGCCCTGGCAATCATCTTTGAAAGCACAAAGTATGTAATCAGCTGGAAATATCACATTTCCCCAAATTTTTCCAGCCTCAAGACGTCAGAGCTTTATGCAAGCGCTGCATGAGGCCGTTTCCGCTCTGAGCCTTCAGATGTTTAACGTCTCTTTCAAATGGAGCTCGGAGGAGGTGAGGAAGTTCTGTGAACCCCACACATCCATCGGAAACTGCACGGGTTTGTGGAAGATACATTTTAAGCTTCCTTTCTTTCTTTGTTACAGTCAAAATTCGGCGGTTCGGAGGATCAGCACGGTGCGTTAGTTACAGACTTTCTCAACGCCAGAGTTCCAGCTGAGGTGCATTTCACTGAGCACCTGTTAGCTCGCAGGTCGGTGAGAAACATGAGCCCCAGCAGCAGAGTGTGCTACGAGCGGAACCATGCAGAGAACCAACTTTTTCTCACTCTCTCTCCTCCGATTCAGACTTGAGAAATACAAGTATTTCAAGTTAGAGCAGCTCATCTTCAACCTCGGACGGTGTTCAACTGAGGACACAGACACAGGTAGGACGAGTGCAGATTTCTAGTCAAGTTATATGCAATATCAATAACTGCGAAAACTGCAAAGTAAGGTCTAAAATATTGTGATGGTTACAGACGCATATGGACAAAGAACTTAAGTGGACGACAATCTAAATGTACCACCTTAGAACTCAGATGGTGGCAAAATTTGATAATAATATAAATCCTAATGATTCTGGTCTTTATTGTCAATAAAGAAAGAATCCTAACCTGAAAGGAGCACAATGATTTTTCCCTGGATCAATGTGACTTCAACTTTTGTCTCTCACAATTTGTGGGGATGAGTTTAATGCTTTCAGACCACAATGTATGAGCCTTTGATCCATAAAGGAACGCAATTTTGTGCAGCCCACAGAATTCCATTATTTCACAACAATAACACTCCCATACAAAGTAATGAGAAAATCCAAATGTGGTTTCGGATTGAAGTTGTTTCTCCAATTCTTCCCGCTCGCAGGATTTATATTATAGGAAGTTCTGGAGAGCAGGAGTTGATTTTCACCCACTTTGTCACCTAAACAGCTTTTTGTTCCAGAGGAATGGGTCAATATCCTGCTACACACAGTTTGTGACCTTAGTGGCAGCCTGCCAATGAGCATTGGAGCTATTCTGAAGGCGGGGGGTGGGTGGGGGGAGCTCTGGTAGATATACAACCACATATTATTGGGGTTTCATCCAATTATTGTAATTTTCTTCAGACTAGATTCAATCAACACTTTCACACTAAAATCACTTGTTTTGATTCTAAACAATTAAAAGTGTAGTTTCATTTCTGCAGGTTTGCCACCAAAAGGGACGCCGATACAGGTAAACATCCCTTAATTATGTTTATTTAAGAGTAATTTAATAGTTTCTACCCTCCAGGCCTGACAAATGTTCCCCTTCACATTTCTTCTACTCCAGATATCGTGTGTCGAAGAAGAAATCGACCGCTTGAACGAGTCCTTCCTGCAGCTCAGCATGCAGCTACAGCAGAGAGCTCCAATGAGCAGATGGAGAAAGGAGACACAGAGTGCTGGGAACCATTCTGCGGTAATTAACTGCAATATTACACATTGCAAAATCCAAGTAATTTATCCGTGTCGTAATTCTTCTGAAGAGGCTCGGCAATACTCTCTTTGTTTTTAATATCCTATCAATTTCGACATGCTGAGATATTTCTTTTTGACTTTCTCACGATTTAGTAGCATTTCATTCATTAAAGTGACATGACGCATTGATGCATTTCGTTAAACTGTGATAAATCCTACAAATGTCTGCCTTTCAAGCCGATGTTCAATTGCTCCTAGATTTAAGAGAAAAATGTGTGAGCGCACTGTGCCAGGATTTGCATATTTGCATCACATCACGGTCTTTGAGACCATGTAAATGAATTAATGTACATCTTTTGCCACATCATTCTTCACAATACATCCTCTGTGATGTGTCCTTTTGCAGAGGGCCACACCAACAAGCAGCGAGCCAAGCCTGAGTCGTAGTGGAACAATGCTGCTGGAGCTGAAGAGACGCCATGTATCACAGCGGCTCAATGAGCTCCAGCTCACATTAGGTCGGATCAGACAGCGCCAGCAGCGTGGCAGCGAGTCAAGAGCTGGGACAGGAGGCCGTAAACAAACAGACAGCAGCAGCAGCACTCGGCCGGGACAGAGGGAGCAGTATCCTGGCAGAGATGGCTGCAGTCCCGCCGACGGCCAGCAGCAGGGCGGTGTTCCAGCGAGCCGGAGTCACAGCCAGGAAAACATACAGGGCCAGGCTCTCGGTAACTATAAAGTGGAGAGTCATATTTCCCACCAGCAGAGGAGTAACAACCCTGAAATGTGGCCGGACTGCCAGATGCTTGAGAGCCAAGATCAGCCGCTTGTGACCGTGCCAGGAAAACAGGAGCTAAACGGTCAGATCCCAATGGAAAATACAACTGGACACACGGACAGTGATGACATGTGGGCGCCCGCTGATCAGAGACCGGATCTGAATGTGGACAAATGCTAAGAAGAATTAGTCACATATTGTATTATCTGACCATTATTCCTCCGCTCCCGGCCTTGTGCTCGAAATCTGTGTACACTGTGATAATCTGTCTTGTTTGACGATCAGAGCCGGAGTCTTTTTAATTATCTGTGATCCCAGACAGAAATAATTTCTGGCAACAGGCAGTGTGGCGTGACACCCTCTGTCATCTTGTCCAAATAGTTTCTCAGTCGGGAGTTAATTCCGGCCTCAAACACAGGCTCTGTTCATTACCATATTCTAATTAAGATAATAAACTCCAGCTCACTGAACACAAGGTGACACTTGTGCGTCTGTGCTTACAACAACCTCCCCCTTGTGTAGAGGCGACAACCCTTATGTCTTCATGAATATTTAATATCGAACGACAATTATTCTCTAACCCTCTTCCTCTCAGGTCCTCTGACCTGTCGTTTGTCATCTTTTCTCAGCTCTTTAGCTCCTTTCATCTGTTTTCCTCCGTGACCAACAGGCTATGCAAGTCAAACCAAAGGCAGCTGTGAAAGTTGAAAGCCTGTTGGATCTGCTCCAGACACGTCAGTGCTGCGCGGCCGCCTCCTTCTCCTGGTTTGATGGTTTATCAGTCGTACAGGGGTTCTGGGTCTTATAATAGAAAGTGAGTATTACTACAGGGGGCCTGTGAGCCAAATCATAAGGTCAAATGGAACAAGTCTTCACTTGCAATCAGTGTTGGCTCAGAGGTCTGTGCCAAGTCCCCCCCCCCCCCCCCCCCCGGGTTGAATCCGGCATCGCCCTGCAGCTCTGTGTGTGTGGGTGTGTGGGTGTGTGGGTGTAAGAGAGGTGTGGTTCAGTAGCTCCCTGTACACCTTATCAATTAGATTAGCTCAAATGTGCCACTGATCTGGCTTGTTAGTGTGTGTGTGCAGAACATGACATTGTATAACATCATGCTGAGCTGCTGCGGAGTTGTGTGTGTGTGTGTGTGTAAATGTTTGCCAGGTTGTTTACAGTGGTGCAGCATTATCCTCGCTCTACTTGTTTAGATCAACACACGGTTTATTTTTAGGAGCAGGGTCCTTCTGTGATGTTTGTGAGTGTATATGTTTGTGTATAGGAGCACAGGCTTCTGTGTGTGTGTGTGTGTGATCTCAGGGTCAATTGGAATGTTGACACTTCCATCTTTCCACAACAAAACAGCGGTAATAACAGTGAGATGCACACAAACAAAAGCTAACACTGAATTGCACTGAGTTTTTGTTTTCGCATGAGATGTATAACAGCGGCTCACTTATGTGTTATTACCTCCGCAAATGAGGTTGTGTTTTCCTCCCCGTCTGTTTGTCAGCAGGATAAATACAGAACTGATTTCCATGAAACTTGGTGCAATCATCTCCACTGTTGGCTTATTTAGGGGACTGATATGTGTGCAATTTGGTGCAGATCCAAGTAAAAATCTGTATCTTGTTAGGGGACTATTGTGCCTTGGCGGAGATATGCGCTCCATATACAGTAAGTGCCATTCTAGATTGTGTAGGCGTTGCAATTTAATTTCTAATTGCACAATCCAAAGTAATTTCACACAGCATCAGGTCTGATGATTGCAAGATGCACAGAAATAGTCGACCGGCAGACGTACCAATATTTAACATTGTTGTTAAATGTTGCAGAAATGAGAGCTCCTGCTTATACTACTTTTAAATTGGAGCATTTAAAAGGTTTTTTTTTCTAGCGAAGCACGACTTTAAATCTCCATTTCCAACGGGCTTCATCCATGGCTGCCTGATGTAATCATGATATAATCTTGAAATCCTTCTCAATCCCTTTAAATCCGCTCTTTGCAGGGAATCCTCGGGGGCCTCTGCACACACACACACACACATTCGCACACACACGCACACACACACACACACACACACATTCACACATTTACATCCTTGAACAAACATACCCTTTCTTATTCACTTATTTATACTCTCAGTCACTAGATGTGCTTGTTCCCGGATTTAAACTCCTGTTGTATGATGTAATTGACTCAAAATGCCAACATTAAATTGCTCTCACGCTCTCCTGTTCTTCCTGTTTTTGTTGCTACTGTCTTTAGGTTTAGCCTCATATCTTCAAAATCGACCACATTCATCACACGTGCACACTATGTTGAAAGCCTTTAGACCTAAAAATGATTTGAAACATGATTTATTCTCCTTTTATTCGTTGAAATGATTTCCTTTTTGCAGAAAGGGAGTAATAACACGCTGGATACCTGTGGAATAGAGCGCTGTGCTCGACGCTTCCTTCCTGAGTCTGTGGGCTGTGGCCTAAGCAGACCTCCTGTCATCACCATGGCATCGCATTACTGTTGCTATGGTTTCTTTATCTCCAGGATGTGGTTCAACCAGGCCTGCCATATTTAGCCTGCTCCTCAGAATGCCAATCTGATGATGCTGACAGCCACACGAGAGAGCACCCAGCTGTCCCTCTGCTCATCTCACTACATCAAATAGATCTGCACCGGCGTCACTGCAACACTTGTTGATTCAATCTTTCCACAGTTTATCTGCATTTTACAGCTTTAACACAGAGTATGTATCTGTGGACATTCTCATTTCATGTCTACAGATAAACAACCAAAAAAGCTCAAAAGAGAAATGCATGGTTTTTCATCTTTATTTGACTTGGACTCTTCTCGGTGTGAGAAATCCTCTTATGACTCCAGATACAGAAGCTGTGAGATTAAATGCTGGGATGTCACAGTGAGATTAATGTTGTGGACGCCGAATCACAGAATCGCTTTAACCAGTTATTTCTCCGTTCTCACAGAGTTGGCACAACAACAGCAAATATCACAGTAATCCTGGCCGTTGTCTC
Source organism: Pleuronectes platessa (assembly GCF_947347685.1). Taxonomy (NCBI): domain Eukaryota; kingdom Metazoa; phylum Chordata; class Actinopteri; order Pleuronectiformes; family Pleuronectidae; genus Pleuronectes; species Pleuronectes platessa. Next base: position 12,631,444 of record NC_070630.1, on the reverse strand, counting down.
AGAAACGTTCAGGATGAGAAAAAGCATGACAGAAGAAAAATATATCTTGGTTAGTATCTCTAAATAATGGTCTTTGAGATCATGACTGTATGTTCCCATATAGATGCTAAGAATATCATTACAATAGTTTCTACACATCAAACTGATTTAAGTATTTTTTTATCCCATAATCCGTGATTTGTGCTGTGAAGGAGCAAAGCCCTTCTCATACAGAGGGGATCAGGCAACAGATATCCCACCTCCCAGGAAAGCCCATTGTAGACTTGTCAGTGTAAGTCTATTGATATAATGGATGTACTGCTGGTCTATGGAACAGGAAAAGCAAATGGTGGATTTAGTATGAAACAATTTTATCGTGTCCTTATCATATATAACAGCTTCCACGAGAGATTAGAGGAAAAACGAGAGAGGGAAACAAATCTGATAAAATTCCACTTCTCTTCTCAGCAGGAATGAGATTTCCAGTTTTTTATTTACTCCACGAATCATTTACGTTTTAAAAACTGAATTAAACAATTAGTTCCTTACCCTTTGTGTTTAATATTGCATATATATTTAATGACCAAAGAATAAAAAGAGAAAAGGGAGGTGGCAGTTGATGGAGGGCCGTCATGCAGTATGCACGAGTTTGTACCCAAATATAGAATATTGGAGAAAAGGTCAGGGGCTTTCAAGTCTGAACTCCAGAGGATGGAAGATCATTAGATTAGTGGCTCGTGTCCTGCAGAGTGTTTTATCAGCGTCACTGCTGCAGGAAGCCGGAGCTATAGACTAACTGTGTGTGTGCTCGGCATTCATTACACCACAGATCAAAGGCTGTGAATGAATTGTTACCTTGTGTTTTCCTCATTTTGTTAAGGATCACGCAAAATCTATAATACAATCAATAGATTTCCATGAATTGTTTTGAAGCGGTGGGACGTGATCCATTGCTTTTCAGTCTGGATCAGGGGGCAGGTCCAGGATTTTATTTTTCACCTCCTTCCACTCTGTGAGATAAGGACTTTTATTCATAAGTCTTTGTGGAAAAATAAAATATTTTTCTTGTGCATTTCAGTCTGCATACATATGGAAATGCTGTATTATGGGGTGTGTACTGTGTGTGTCCCGCATGCCTGTATTCCTGCAGCCAGACTGAAGCACTTTATCTCCTGCTCCGATTTTTTAAATAGTTTTTACTTCAGAGGACACAGCAAAGACTTTTATAAATAACTGAAGTGCTGATGTGGAAAACATGAAGAGCTCTACAGTCAGCTGCTAATCAGGGTTTTGGAACACATCTCAAAGACGGCTTGTTGTTATTCTTGATGGAATAACCTTAAAAAACCCTGGTTTGCATTAGGCATCCTTCACATGTGTGTAATAAGACGCTGTGTGGTGTTTGTTTAGCTCATTATCCTGAACAAGCGAATGAAACGCATGATGATGATGCTGCTGCTCGGGCCTAACGACAGTGATGTGGTCAGAGTGGAATCAGAGGGAGTGACTCGCGCATGCGCATCGCAGCCCGCGCGCCTGTGACTGCTGGAAAAACAACGGCAGGGATCCTCGGCTGGGAGAGAAGTCATCAGTCATCTTTAATGCAGGAAACACACTCCAGACTGTCTATGGTGCAATTCTGCGAGCGAAGGAGGAGAAGCAGCATCAGGGTTCCTGCTGCTCTGTGAGTGAACGCGACTGCATCGTCTTTCGAGAATCCACAGGTTCCTGTTCTTCATCATCTTCATCATTTCGCCCCTCGTGTTTCTGTGAGTTTGTGTGTGTGTGCGCGCATGGACCCGGACTGAATGACAGCACCTGTGGGCGAAGGAGCTGTTGCATCACACCTCACCACGGACTTGTTTATTTCACCGACTGGAGGGAACAATGGAGTTTAGTTGTTTCTCGGTGGATGATGAAATGCGAGCCGGGTGCTTGGCGGAGGACTGAAATTCACTGTTGCGTTATTTTTTTTAGACGTTCTACTTTGACATCCCAGTTTTTTTGTTGTTTGGATTTTTTCCACCCGCGCGCATCTGCCGAGGAGAGGCGCTGTCCGTGGTTCTGAAATCAAATCCTGAAAACTTCCACCAAAAGAACAAGAGAGCCCCAGAAAGGACCTGTGTGCACCAGCAGCTTAATATGGTAACTCAACCCAGAGTTCAGCTGATCACTTCGGTACTTTTGCTTTTAGTTGGTAAGTATGACTGTAAGAGACACGTTGAAAATAGTTTAAGATAAGATAGTGCTTTAATAGTCCCACTATGGCTAGATTTCCCTTGTTACAGCCAGTGCTGGATCCAGAGACAGGGCCCAGGGGGGCACTTACTACATCTAAAATATTATTGGCCATGTTTTCAAACTTGCACTGAGCTCTGAATAATCTGACGTTATCGGGTCGGGCCGCATGTGAAAATTCAAATATCCGAGTACCAGGCTCCAGACATTCTACTGAGTTTTTCCTCCCAGCCCTTAAGTAAAAACTCTGGATAATGTCACAGTGAGTCACCGTGAGAGCACGGCAGGAGATTCTCCAGATGATTCACTGCGTAGGCATGTTAATGTTTCTAACCTGTGACGGACACACAACTCACAGGATGAAAAAGTGGAGCCACACATGTAGAAGACACCAACAAAATTGTCTAGAGAACTTTTGGTAATAAGGGCCGACGCTGGTGTTGTAAACAAAAACATGTGATCTCCACAGCCAATACTTAATGTTCTGCCTCTGCCTGCCGCTCCACCTGTTACCTTAAAGCTCCTGAGAGTTCTCTGTTGTTGTGAACACGTCTGAGTGGAGAATCTCCTGCTGCATTGCTCAGGTGATAGGTAAACTCCAGAGAAGGTCCGGACCCAATTCATTGAATTTTTATTTTACACAGTGGGTTTCAACAGTAAACGAGGAATGACTTAAATGTGCAGCGGATGTTGGGCATATAGTTGGCCCCCCTCTGTGTAAAATGTGGCCCCCTTTATGGCCCATGATTTAGAAAAATCCAAGATCTGCCTCTGGTTACAGCAGCAAAAATGTGAGGGTGAAATACAAACTCTTTAAAAGTAATAAAGACATAAAAGAAAACAGTACAAACACAAGGAACTATAAAGAATACAAAGTAATATGTTCAGCATAGACAGGAGAGTAACCATATTGGAGATATATGAAATTGAAATTGCACAGATGGAACATTTTTACTGCAGTTATTGTTAGTTTGACATTGCGAAGGCTGCATGGCCCATTTCAGTGTAATTTACACACACAGATGGGCCTTGTTAACAGCTTTTAAGTGAAACCAGTGAACAGAGGACACCAAGGTTGATCTCCTTCTCGTTCTTTCTCCCTTTCTGTGATTCCTTCCAAATCTCTCTCTTTCTATCTCCATATTCCTCTGCCCTCGCTTCGTGGGTTTGCATTGGCCCTCAGTAAAGGGAAGAGGAAAAAAAAAAGCGGGAAGATGAGATGCAATCGATGTTGTCACTGTCCGCCCCCTGGGCGACTGTGGGTCATTATGTAAGAGCACTGGGCCCAACGTTGCAACAGTCACACAAAGTCATCCATGTGTTGTGATGGCTGAGCTAACTGCCTCACTTCACATGAAATCCATCCCTGTTTATAATCCTCGGCCTCCCTCTAATTATTCTGCCTCTTAATGCATTTACGCGATGTATCAATCAATTCTTGCCCACAATGCCTTGCTGTCCTTCTCCTACAAAACCCACACTTCCTCCATTCAACACTCAGTCCCTCCATTTCCTCCACCCTCCGCCAGTTGATACAAATGGGCACAGGTCATCATTAGCACTTAATGGCCTGTATGAGTTGGATTTGTTGTCAGTGTTGTGAGTCAAGCCTCTCCAGCGTTCACTGGGCTGTTTAATTCAAATGATGTCTTTTCAACACCTGCTGAGGTTTGGAACGATGTATTCAACCTGCAGGAGCTGATAAGAAAGACTGGGCCAGCTCACAGATGAAAAGTGTGTCACAGTGGTAAAGATGGAAAGCAGATACACAGGAAGGACCCAGAGTCGGATATCACAATAAAATAAATGTATAAGACAGCATTGGGATAGCACAGAGAGCAGTCCGAATAAGGAGCAGGTCAGAAATTCAAAGTCCAGAAAAGACGTAAAGCGTTCGATTGAAAACATGTCAATCTAGCAATTGAAGAGTGGAAACACAAGGGTTTAGGTGAACTGGGACTTGATGAGATATCTAATAAGACACGGGCAGGAAGTAAACCTCACAACATAGACATTTTAAGTTATGGTTTTTCAGAATAAAACAGGAAAAGCAGACACAATGTTCACACGGGATGTACAGTTAGTGATTTGGACAGGATGAATTAAAGCTTCATCTTTATCCACTTTTACATCACTGCTCTTGATGAACAAAGAAAACTGCTGCTGTATATGGTTTATACTTATACTGAATATATATATATATATACTGAAATTCCGATCCAGACATGTTTTAGGACTTAAAAACACCCTGATTTAAATTAGTTCTTTCTTTAATGGCTTATCTACAAAATGATTTAAAATAAAAAACACATCCAAGTGAAGATACAACAAGGAAAACACATTTCCGAGTGGATAGGGACTTTAAACACACACATTTTAACTGAACTAAATGTGTGTAACACGTCTATGCTCCTCCAGTCCACCTAGGCCAGCCAGTATGTGTGGATGTCCCCTCGGAGACAGAAGCTGTCCTGGGGAAATCCATGCTGTTGACTTGCATCTTCTGTATGAAGAGGGAGGAGGTCAAATCAAAGACACATGTGGATTGGTACTTCATGCCAACGAACGAAAGAGACCTCCCGAAAACTCATGTAAGTGGCCTTGACATTATTGCACAGGGAACAACATGTATGTGTGAGTGTTCATACCATAAAGCCATCAACTGTTTGTATACTTTATGCATACCTGCTTGTTTTCCCTCTGTCCCAGATATACAAATATGATAAACACATGCTATTAGCACGGGACGGACCATTTAAAGACCGTCTTACCTGGAATGGGAGCGTCGACTTTCAAGAGGTCTCCATTCAAATCCATAATGTCACCTTCAATGACAGTGGGCTCTATGAGTGCCACGTGATGCGTGAGTTCAAGGACTTCACCCCCCCGTCGAACTTCATGAAGAACATCACGCTGAAGGTGAAAGAGAAAGGTGTGGCTCATTTCTTTCCACTTTCGTCACTGTTATTCTGTGCCGAGGTTTGATCAAATGCTTGGTTTCCATGTCAGCACAGCTCAGTGTTCAGGGACCATGATGACACCAATCACTTAAGCATGGATATTACAGAGCAGCACACACAGTTGTTCAGACCTCTAAGCGCTAAGTGCTTCACAGGCAGTGACATGCCACCGGTGAGGTTACCAGAAATAGACCGACAGTCGAGCAGAGAGCACACGTCAGCTCCGACCTGACACTTCAAGTGTTGTGAAAGAAGCTTTTGCAATTGACACAGTCTAATGCATAGCAAAGTAGTGTTATTTCTTTTTTAAGATGGAAAAGTTGTCACTGCCCCAAAGGAAATGTATAATTCATATTCAGCTCTTATAAAGCCAGTGGTGGCCCCAGCAGCGTCTTCACAGGAGTCCGTGTTTACACAGTGTCAGTCTGTGCAAAATAGTTTTCCTGCTTTACAACATCAACAGAACGGATGTATTTAGTTTTATGTAATCTTTATCCAAACAGGGGGTCTCGTTTCGATTTCAGGAGACACTCGGAATCACCAGATGTATACAGCACATCAAATGGTTAATTAAAACCAATACAAGAATCATGGAGAACAGCGTGTTTTGCTGACGCAGGACATAATACCCGATAAGTCCATTGCAGTTTTGCACACATTAACACAGAGTGAGTGATACAGCTGCACGCAGTATAATCTGGAAAGACAGATTTGTTCATCATTTCAAATCTCTAATAATGGAAACACTCCCCTGTGCGCTGTGTTATTTCCTGTGTACCTGGTGTTCTCTCTTCATCAGAATGCCTTAAATGGTTTTTTGCATTCTTATCCTATACTTCCAGCTAACCGCTCACTCGGTTAAAACAGCCACTAACAACACCGCTCTCCTCCTCCCCCTCCGCGATGACGTGGAAATAATTGTGTGTTTTTATTTTGTCTGCCTCATTGTCCATCAGCACTTTCTTCTGTTGTCAGTGAAGGGGTTAATTCAAACCAGCTTCTTTGCTATCTATTCAGAGGGGTAATGTATTCTGCTTCCTGAATGCTTGGCTTGCTGAATGTGTCACATTCCATCGTGATTGAATATACAATACAACATGTATATTTGGAGCTACTTAACTCTTCCCATTTCTTTATGAAACATCTTGATCTGCTTGCAAGAGGTAGTTTATTATCAGAGGCGGATACAAATCTTTCATTATTTAGAGGGAAAAAACAAGCTGCTTTGGATCCTTCCAAAGTCTATAAAATGTACAACTCTTTGATTCCTTTAATACTTACTCTAAATAAAAGCCTCTACTTCTACATCTCATACCACAGTGGCATCAAATTTCACAGAGCCTATACAGCCAGTGTATTGTACATTATGGCCTGAGAATCATGTTACGGTAATGTGGCCCATAGAAGTAAAATGGATTTGTTCACAACAAACATATCTTAGCTTTTCCCATCTAAGGGATTATATTACACTAATAGGGTCTATTTTCAGAGGCTGCAGAATCAAATCAGTGGAGGCTGTCAGCCGTCTGGTCAGCAGGCTCTGTGGTATTTGGTCCACACTCTACGGTAGGGTGGTTCACGGTGGCTCGTAATGACATGACAATTAAATGTATTGAAGCACAGGTTCTGTTTTCCAAATGGGATTGTAAACAGTAGTCACATGCTCGTATGTACATGTCAAACTATTTTGCAGCGCTGTAATCATTTCTCCTGTTCATGCTGGGCATTGAGTGAAATCCACAGTCCTCTTTCTGTGTAAAATTGTATTAATTTTCTGTGTGTAATTTCCTATTTCTGCTACTCACTCACTGTCTAAACAGGGTGTTTTATACTGTTTCAACTTTGGTGTGTTTGCCATTTCGTTTAATGAGCTCCTGGCTGCTGGAGCTTCACTTTAACTTAACTTCGGAATATTTGCACAGAACGAGGACTGTAATTTGCTCCCTCGACTTCTTGGAAGCTTGTTGAAAAGAATGAGCAGGAGGACAGTTTGCAGCCAGCGGAACAGCTTCAGCAGGCTTATGAGTAGTGCTTTAAAACAGACTGAAAAAAACCTGAAAGTTTAAACAAATGCAATAATAAAACTTAATGAATTAGTTGGAATGTTATTACCCTTATCCACACATGAAATCAGAATATGACCTAAAACATGAGGTTTTTATATCTAAATGTAACATCTGTGCCCTGAGAACCACTCTGACCTTGCATATTCCTCTTATTTCATATTTAAAGGTACTTTGTGGAGTTTGAGTAGTAGTCGTGCTATCGAGCAGTGTTTTTACAAGTGGCAAAAGGATAAACATGTGTATGTATATGCATGGTAACATGTGTGCGAGCAGTTTCATGCTTCTCCGCTGATTGACAGCTGTTAGCACAACAACATCAAATATGTAGCAATGCCGCAGCAGAGACGGTAAAGAACCAGACAACTCGTGAGTAAAGATGGATGCCAAGTTGTCTTTACTTTAGTTTATCCACAAAAAACTCCACAAGGCACCTTTAACTCAGTATAGGCTCTAATATTGTTATAACACAGGTCTGGTCATAATGTTGTGTATGCAACAAAGTTTGTACATCATTTTTTTTAAATAAACAAAACACAAAGTTCACCCAGAAAAAATGATTTTGCTTGAAGTTCATCTGCATAGTTAAAACTTTATATTGAGTTGGACTTTCCATTCAGCCAAATGATGTAGAAATAATTGTTGTGACTGAGTTTATCTTGGGTCAACAGTGTTGCACATAAATGACCATGATTAGCATGACCTCCTTAAACCCATGAATAAATAATTCTCCCCTTGTCCATTCAACATCAACAAAAGCAAAAAAACATTCAGAGGAGGGATGCATATTGAATAATACATGTTGATTGCTGTTTGCTCTCCACAGCCACTAACAACGCCGCGGCGCTCTACTCTGAGATCATGATGTATGTGCTGCTGGTGTGCCTGACCCTGTGGCTGCTGGTAGAAATGGTCTACTGCTACAGGAAGATCTCCAAATCTGATGAGCAGGCGGAGGACCCAGCGTGAGTCTCCACCAGCGGCGCGCAACAATCTCAATCGCAGATAAGTTTGAGTCGGCTAATTGAATACAGTGTCCCAAAAGCAGATCCGTGGTTGGCACAATGCAAGTAAACATGCAAGTTTCTCTTTTTTCAAAAACGCAGCAAGGAGGTGTGCGTCGATTAACTGAAAGTGTTTCCTTTCCAATGCTTGAATTTCTGGTTATTACATAATAGTCATTTAAAATCTCAGAGACATGTCGGCAAGACAGATTTAGGAGGGCGACCGAGAAGAGAGCAGGACAGAGAGGAAGAGGAGAAGAGTCAGGCAGGCAAAGGAGCAGGAAGACAGACAGTGGGGTAATTGAGTCTACACCATATCGGTTTGTAACCCTCCTGGAACAGTTATCTTTCTTTTAACTCAGACCTTCTGACAGGCCTGAATAATCCTCGGCACTGCTGACTGCTCTTGTTTCTAAACAAACCTTTTTACATCAGTGGTAGATTTGCAGCTCCCTCAGAAACGGGGCTGACAAACACCCGAGGGCATCTGTACAGTCAGCTCCCACCGGATTGTCGTGGTGGGACCAGGCCGATCCAGGTTGACATCTTTTGCACAGGCAATTGGTGTCCCCTAACCGAACAATCACTGATACCACACTGCACATGTGCTGATGGAGACATTGTGGCTTCGCAAAACAATTAATCCTGGTTCCAAGTCCGTCTCCTGCAGTGACACATGAAGCCCCGAACAAGGCATTTCTAATACTGTCTATGTGTTTAGAATGGTAATTCTACATTGGGCTGGATGCTACTCAACAAAGCACAACAACCTTAAGATACTCTGCAGTAATAAGGGGTTTCTGTTTGCTGTGATTTTACCAGGGGAACCAGCATTTCCCACAAAATTCCCCGGAGCAGAACCGACATAATTCGAAACTAATTCTTCAAAAATAACATAAATAAATGTTCAATGTCAATACAAACCGGTAAAACTGTAACACAACTGTGTCCTCAGAAACCATTGAATTTGATTAACACTAAAGCTGCCATTGTTTTAACAGCTGAATAATTAGTTTTGACATTTTTAAATTAAAAAAAAAACTGCAAAACGCCTAAAAATATGTTAGATAACTGCACTTTTATAGATAATAACATACAATAACATTACGACAAACATAGAACTGCACAACCTAGAATATGTATCTATGCTTTTAGTTGAATGTAAAAGCTGAAGTCGGTCAATAATGATCATGGAATGAAATGTACACTTGTGTGTAACTTTTAATGGCACTTTCAGGCTATTAGGCTGCTGTCGACTAATGTTTTTTTAAGGCGGAGATTAAATTCCACTTCACCCTCAGCATTTAGGCAAAGTTTATTGATCCATGTGCAGATCAGGGCAGCACATTAAGTTAAGCATCAAGTGATCGAATGTGTATCAGTCCGTAAACTTCATTTCCTGCAACTGAAAGACTTGATGTGTTGTGGGCGCCTCGCAGCCATTATTGACCTGTGGGACAACAATGCATCCGTCAGGGAGGAGCTACACCCACTCAGAGAGGCTGCTCTGTGGTCAACTTCTTAGCTACCTGGGCTTAATGGATTTATACCACATCTAGAACATTGTGAGCTTACATTCCGTGATGCATTAGTGGCCCAGACTGTATTTGTCTTGTTACTGTGGGAAAAGGTGGAACGTAGCAGCAACAGTAATAATTTGTCAGAGCGACAAAATGAGGCTGGATTTTAAATTTGCTGACGGAGTCACACAATTCTTTTCACTCTGATGTGTTTTGCTTCGTCTACTGTTACTGTTTCTATACATGAATGAAAAGTATATTTAGCAAAGGCACTATGGTTTTTTAACAATATGAAGAACTACTGTTATATACTGTATAAGGGTGTCATGTCCTCTGATGTGCAGCTTATAGTAGATCTCCACTAGTCCAAATACAGTGATGGTTTTATCAATAGACTGTTTATAAAGATGGATGACATGTCTCCACTTCTTCCAATTGTACAACAATTTAATTAATTTAGAGCCAAAGGCAGAGTGCAGTAGTGAGTGTGGAGTGACCTCACACCCTTGGCCAATCACAAGTCAGTCTCAGCTGTCAATCATGAAGTTCCACCCCATTTATGGAGCATCAGATAACCAATTGAAACCAAACTACTGTGATAATACCTTCTTACAATGAAAGAAACCATAGTTGAGAAAAAAAAAAAGGCTTTATGACCTGGGGGTGTTCAAGATGATTTTGCTTCACTCATCTATTTTGTTATAGTCCAGGGCTTTATCCTTTTAAATAAACGTTCATGTATTGGAGCGGATATAAAAGCATCACCGCCCCCAAAACAAGAAGTGTTGTTCAACCTCAACCAGCTCTAATCTGTGGTGTCGGGTGACGAGAGTGATCCCAACCAGTTCTTAGTCTCTCCTCTGTTTTTCTACTGATCTGCCTGCAGGACAAACTACCTAGCCGTTCCCTCTGAGCAGAAAGACAATGCGGCCGCTCCTGTTACCGAATAAAAGTCGGTTGTCAGTGACACGGTATTTTACATGTGACTCTTTTTCTCAGCCTGGTCCCGGCCAGTGAAACCATTCCGCCCTCTTCCAACTCATCGTTTGTACCTTTTTATCTTATGTCATAATTGTCAAAGCTCTCTGGGGGAGTCCTTTTCACTTCAGCACCTTCTCTGTCTCATATTGTGCGTTCTCTTCAAAAGCTGCTGTCATTCCTTCCATTTCCCGTCCTCCATTTGCACTCATGAATGTAATCTCTCCCATTATCAATGATTACCCATTTAAAAAAAAGAAATTATGTCTCATGATGAAAATGGTGTAATTTGAAGTAATTCAAGTAAACAGTTATTATGAGATGATATTTAAGATATATAAAAAAAATGATAAACAGTCTCTTCTTGCTCTGCTCTGCATAGCAAAGGTGAATTTAAATCGTACCTGTATGAAATTAGCCTGTTTATATAGGGTTATCACAATCCTCTGTGAATTAGACGATGTGGAATTTGTTTATCGTTTAATATGATACACAGACAACACTGGTTATTTAGCATGTAAATCATTCCGTGTGGATTAAGAGGGAACATGTTCTCTGCTCTTTTCAGGTACTGACCAACCAACCAACAGGCTCGACCCAGTCTGTTCCTGTATGAAGGTGTCTTCACGCGCAGACAGCCATAGGAATCAAACCAAACGACCTCCCCTGTGTTTCCGCTGTGTCTTGTGGAGAGCCATTCAAAAGATGTTCAAGTGCTCCGAATTTTCACCTCCTTTTCCCTCTCACCTTTTATTGTTCTTGTTTTCCCTCATGTAGGGATCAGAGAGCATAAACGCAGCAGTGTCAAAAAAGAACAAAACTGTCAGTGTCCTGCACTTAAAATCTGAAAAATACCAACCATGCTTCATTCAGAGCGGCCAGCGCATAGAGTTACTACACATTCTCTTCTCAGGAGTGAGTGTTGCCTATTTGATTTAAAACCTATGTTTATATATTTATATAGATACAATCTGAGGCAAGAATCTGTCCCACTGCTGTTATACTGACTCTGTGCTGTTTCATTGGTTCATTTCCTTTTATTACAATTTTATAGACCATGCTGAGAGTTTTGGGTCACAGCTGTATTTGTACCGGCCGATATCTTTTTAATGTCTTTTTAAGGAAAATGGATTGCATCGATTTTATACTGACTGGATGTGCATTTACCGTTTTGTGTAGTGGAAACATTTATAACCAGTAGAACCATATCAAGTCACACTATTTCATCTGAGTTCAGTTAGAGGTCTCTCCTATACTCTCCTCCGTGGCAAATCCTTAATCCATGTCACATCCAAGTTACGTTCAGTGGGTCGACCGTTACTCCAAGCTGCACTCTCCTGGGCTTTGAGTGTTGCCCATGTAGTAATATCGCTATCGAGAATCAGTGTGTGCCTATTTCTATAGAGCAAAACTGTAGAAATGTATATATGTAGTGATCAGTCATTCAGTGCTGTTTGTTGTTTATAACAGATTCAACATATCCTGTGCGAGTGAGCTGCTTTTGAACTATTAAACACAATGCATTCCATCATCCACGACTGAAGCTCCTATCTTTGTCTATCCGAAAACGTCTCGTTGCAGTGTAATTGCAGCGATCAGTAGAAATTGCACAATGAGTCCACATTTACACCATTACCAGGATGTTCAAAGGAAAAAAACACACAATATTGAGTATTGGCTGCCTGCATGCTATAGGTTCTCATCTTCTGGCGCTGAAAGGGAAGATGTGGACTCTAAACCAACCACGGGGAGCAGCTCTCATGTTTTTCCAGCTCTCATTAACAGTGCCGGGTAGGAGCCAGTAGGAGGAATTTTCTTCTGGGCTAGATGTAGACTTGTTTGTGTGTTTTAATTGCCGGTCTTCACGGAGCTGAGATGCAGGCCCGGTGGAGCGGTGAGTTTAATTCACAGCGATCGCAGCCGGTCCGCATGAGCGAGGCCAGAAAAGGTCGTGGAGGTAAAAAAGGCAAACGTGGGAGTGGAGAGGAAGGATGTGGGGAAAGACTGGCAGTTCTAGGGAGACATGTGATGTATGTTGCTCTTTCAGTTTGCCATGACCCATAACAGTGACAGATATAGCAGCAGCTGTTGTTATGGCAACATAGGCATGCCTGTAGCACGGCAGGCTGCATAGTGAGGACATTACTGTGCAGAAGCTGAGACACGCTGTATTCTGCACAGCCATTAGAAATGGAGTGATGTTTATTACTATGCACAAAAAATAATAATGAGTATTGTCACCCAGCATGCTTTGCTCCGAGAGGAAGAGGCTTGGTAGGCTATCCCGGAACAGAAGAAATGCCACCACAAGCCGACCAAGGTCAGGTATATTGTGTGAATGGAAAATAGGTAACGTTAAACGCGAACCCTTTATCCATCTATCAAGTGCACATAAATTGGTTATTGATTGTGCAACACATCCCATAAACCTTGCAACAATACGGCATTATGGCTTTGAGATGCATTGTGAAAGTGCAATTCCAATCCCCCCCCCACCTCCCCATGCCTCCTCCTCCTTCTCCCTGCCTCCCGCTGTCTCTCCCTCTTCCCTCTCCATAGTCGCACTGTTGCTCCCTGAGGAGGCGACCCAGTAATGTGGCCCACATTTAACTAAAATACATTTCAATTAAACCACCACGCAGGCCCCGACTGTCGCAATGCTCCGGCACACATTTTAATTCACGTCATGCCGGCAACAAGGACGGGACGTGACTAAGAACACTGTTCCCTTTGCACCGAAATGGGAATTACTAATCAAATCAAGCTCACTGTAAAAAGCACTCTGTACTTTGCAGCATAAATCCCCCCCCCCCCCACCCAGCTTGTTGTCTGTTAATGTGATGTTGCCCAAAGTTGTTGCCTGAGAATGACCACAAGTGTTGCAGCTGTTTTTTGTTATTAAATCAAATCATAAATCATTAATCTGGCCAACACAAAACTTGTCCATCAATGAAGGGACTTTGTCTCCCCCTAGTGTAAATCTTATCATGTCATCGAACGTCGACATGTGATCACAGAGGAGTTATGATTAACATCACTTTTTTGTCTCTGTGTGGAAAACCCAGAATAAGCCTGCTGTTGATTGATTGGTGAGTTCTGGTTCAAAAGTTGCCGATGACTAAGACGTTTGATAATAAATTCAGATATGAGCAATGGTGATTTATTGATCCCGTCTGTTTGGCGGTGGCCTGTTCAGAAACGCTCCGCCGTGTCGTGAGCATGGGCGCAGCGTGCCCTGAGCTGGCAGACACTGCAGTCAACCGGAAACGCAGGTTATTGATTACCGATAGTCACTTTGCTGAAGCAGATTTCTATCTGTTTTAGCATTAATGCGTTATGATAGAAGGGAACGTATTGATACATCTCAAAGTGAGTAATTTGTATGCTCTGGTTTGGTCTCTCTTACCACAATACCTGTTAACCATGAAATCGTTTTTTCTGTGATGGTAAAGTCCCGACGGGGATTTTCAGAGCGTCATACCAGACCGAGCCGGAGGTAGTTGAGCTAGAGGACCATGTTCCCTCTGTAATTCTTATTCCTGCCATTTTCCGTCTCTTTTAGCTGTTGAAGATGACTACACGCATTTCAAACAGACACTGGGAAATTGAATAATTTCTTCCAAAGAAGCCCTTCTGAGATAACCATGGGCAGCCCACAAATCTTCACACATTTCATGCTGTATACCTCTGGCCAGGGAACGGCTGTTCACTCTGCAGTGCAAAAATAAATAAAAAGCCCACAGTTTATTCATTCATTTCTGGATTTAGCAAGTTTCAGCTTCATTATAGAGATCCAGCCAAGAAGGAATGAAAGATGTGTTTGGACTGCAAACAATATGTCTTTTAGCAGATATAAATGAAGCTGGAATACAGATTCTCAGACCTTAGATAAAGTCAAAGCCAGAAGGTTTTCTCCTGACGAGGCTGTGTTGATAATAAATAATCAATAATAATAATCGCTATTTGAAATACAAGGCCGGGACAGAGAAAAGAATATGGCTTATCCAAAAAGTTTTGAAAAGTAACAGTGGGTAGCCTCACAGCAAGGTTCCCGTGACTGGGTGAGTTTTCTACTTCCTTCAACAGTCCAAGGGCGTGAGATTGGAGACTCTAAATTGCCTGAATGGTTCTTTGTCTATATGTCAGCCCTGTGATTTGCTGTCGTCCTGTCCCAGTTGTGCACTGCTTTACACCCAATGTCAGCTGGGATTGGCTCCTGCTCCTCCCTGCTTAAAGGATAAGCTGTAACGATACTGGATGAATGGAAGGAGAAACATAACAGATCATTGCACATTTTGTCCAAGCACAGGTCTGCACAGACGTCCTTCAACGTGCTCATTTGGGCCTTTTGTCTAAACAGATAAACTTAAGTGTCTCTCTCTGTTTTCTCTCTCTCTCTCTTTTTGGTTGTATCAATCATTTGTAAAGAGGGAATTTTAGTGTCCGAATTGTATATAGGCCGTGTCGCAGGGGGAGTGGCAGCCAATTCCAGCTGACATTGGGCGGGAGGACGGGCCTCACCCTGGACAGGTCGCCACAACCACTCACACTGACATTTACACCTATGGTCAATTAACCTTCCTTCACCCAGAGAATATCACACAAACATGGGGAGGTCATATCAACTCCACACAGAGAGACCCCTGTCGAACTGGGATTTCCACCAGCAACCACCCTGCTGCCCAGAATATAAGTGTAAAATGTCCCTTCAATTTTGACACAAATTAACTTTACTATCTTCTATAGTAGTTACAGTCATAGTAATTACAATGAGGTGATGCTGAGCCAAGACGTTTTTGTTCTTGATTTATAATTGTTCACAAGCCAGCTCCAGACAGAGAATAAAATAGAGATATGTCTAGTCACTGTTTTCCCATGAACGAGACGCTCTGTCAGCACAACACCACTAATGCCTGGCTGCGATTCTAATTGGTTACATTAGCTCACTACTGTTTGGTCAATATTTGATAAGACATTTACCTCGGCCCTCTCTGACTCATGCGTTCTTCCGAGTCAGTACCTTTCACGGAAGAGAAAACTGCTGCCACAACACAACACAACACAACCCGTGTTTAGAGTGTCTTTGTCGGCCGTTAAATTTCATCTGAACAACTCTGGAGCCCCTCCAGAGAACCTCTCCACTTAAATTTGATGTAATCTGACTTTGGAGCGTGTGAGAAGTCCCCGTGAATGATTCCTTAGTGCGTGTCTAATTATATCAACCTTGCTATTAAGGAGCTGTCGTCCCCCATGTGGTGCCGTTTGCATACAAGCAGAGCACAGGGGTAGTGCTGTGTCGGACGAATAGAGAGCGGCTCCTGACAACAGGATGAGCCGCCTATCTTCTCTGGAATATTAATTTACGGTCCTGTAATCCATCAAAGCTCCTTTTTATAACAGAAGTGGTCTGCTGGGTGTCTCCGTCTCTCCGCCTGTCTCCAGCAGTTGATTATATCTTTAGTCTTCGTGTCAATCCCTCAGAGGTGTGTGATATTTGGAGCAATATTCCCTTAAATCCCACGTGCCTTCTCTAATCCGGTAGCTTTCTTTTGTTTCATAGTCCCAAAGCTTGTGTTTGTTTACTTGATTCTTTTTTTTAAATTCAGTGCAGACACAGCAGCAGTAGACCTGTAAGGAGCCGTCCATAAACCATGTGGAAGGCTGTTGTCAGACTGTCTGCCTCAATATTTCATACGTATGGATTAGGGGCTGCCAAACATCTGCTCACCAGCGACGTGCGTTAGAGAACACAGTTATGTGCGTTTGTTTTCTCAGCAGCTTTAGACCTATATTGTTTCTGATATTGAACGTTTCCTCTATCTGCTTAATCAAATTCCTCGGACCGACTCACTGAACCCGAGCCTTGGGTTTCTCACACAATACGGCTCGTCACTGAGGGTTGCCACTGAAAGGAGGAGATAGCGTATTCACGACCACATCTGTTTAAAACACCGAATCAGAATTGAATCCATGAATTAAACAGGAACCCCTTCCACTGTATACCTTAACCTTTCCTCCCCGCAGGCCGCCTCTCCACATCCATCATCCCATCCTCCATTTCATTCAGCCGCGTTTCAAACAAGAGGCATCTTTGATTAGCAAGACAAAGAGTGCGGCCTTAAATAAAAACACCATTTACAAGTGAGACTCGGCGAGCGAGGCAGCGACCCGGCCGTGTGTTTTTCTAATTTGCACTGAGAGGATGGAGCTGGCGCGTGGCACAGTGACGTCTCCGCTCTATTGTTAGTGAAATGAACACCTGGCTGCCAGAGAAGTGTTAAATCACTGCTGTGTGTTTAGCCACACCTGAGCCCCCCCCCCACGCAAAGTGACACAAAGCAGAACATTACATCGCAGCCAGGATGAATCAATCCACAAATGGTCGGTCGATTAGGTGGAAATTTATTGCATGTTGCTATAGGTCGGCTAACTGCAATATCTTTTTTTTTTTTCCTGGGAGGAGAGGCCCCCGACAATGAATCACAGTCAAACCTGATTATACGGGGGTGAAGCGGGGGGGGGAATTGGCCCGGTGGAATTCTGCGGATTATTTTTATATAGGGAAAAGTTGATAATGGAAAAGGGGAAGGTTTTAAAACATCACCAGACCTCTTATGAATCCTGCTGCTTTATTACATCTGCGCTCCACCCCAGGCGGGAGCTGTCTGATACCCTTCTTGATACTACTAGTGTCACAAACTGGCTCAACATATGTGACAAGGAGGGGAGACGAGTCAGGATTGAAAGTGCTAAATGAAAAGGTTTTATTATAACTTGAACAATTATATGTACAAAAAGCATGAGGTGTGGAGAGTAGTGGCATCAGTGGTGAATGTAGTGTATGGATGAGTGAGATGTGTGTGCTGGTGTTGAGTGTACAAGGAAGACGCCAAAAAGAACCAAGAACCAAGAACCTGTAGCGGCGTGGAGCCTAGGAGAGAGAGAGAGACAATGAGACCAGGCTGGCTTATATCACCTTGGGTAGAGGCCTAGCCAGGTGTGAGCACCTTGCCCTAACGACCCTCCCTTTCTGCCAACTCCTGCAGGAAGTAATCAGCTGCATGATGCTAGCAGTAAAGGGAGGGGTCGTCACACCCCCCTCCATAAGAACGAGGTTCCACCTCGTGTTATACATCAAATAAGTGTCAATATGTTCCAATCTGTCATGGTTCATACGTTACCAATAACTGACAGTCAGTACTGCACTCCCCCCAGGCTGCATCCTCCAGCACATCCCTCCATCCTCACCAACCCAGCAGCCTTGGTACCAAAGGAGCATTTTAAGGGAATGAAGAGCCGAGAGATGAGCAGAGGAGAACATGGAAATGAGAGACAGCATGAATAAATAGACTAAGGGTCCACAGGTGCCCGAGACAGGGCATCTGCCATTACATTGTCAGTCCCCTTAATGTGTCGGATGTCTAGGTTATATGGCTGCAGGAACAGCGCCCACCTCATTAGCCTCTGATTAGGATTTTGCAGTGACTTCAAGAAGGTGAGGGGGTTATGGTCAGTGAAGACAGTCAGCGGAGATAACCCTGAGCCGACATAGACATCAAAATGCTGCAGAGCCCAAACAAGTGCCAAAGCCTCCTTCTCAATCACTGAATAGTTGTATTGATGCTTGTTAAATTTTCTTGAGAAGAAGCTCACAGGACACTCTACACCCTCCGCATTCTCCTGCAACAGGACGGCCCCAACACCCACATTGCTGGCATCTACATGAAGTTTTATGCTTTATAGTTTCCAACTCTACTTCCTTTTCACATTTCAACCTCTCCAACTCTAACTGCTGTTTTAACTGCAACTGCAGCAACTCCTTCTGTTGTTCAAATGTTAGAGCTCCAGGATTAGGCACTACACTGGTCACTGGACTGCTTACAGACTGCCTGCACAAAACTCCAGCCTCAAACAGACCATCCCTTAAGCAGGTCTTCACACTCTCCTTCAACTTTATATCTGAAATGTCAACTTCATAGTGCTCTGCTATCCTAAGAAGTTGATCTTTAGTGCACTGGTCCAGCAAAGCCTGTGAAGGATCCTGGATGAAACTCTCCACAAGGGAAGCCATCCTCAAAAACAATCAGCCTAACAAGTTACAAACCTTGACTGAGACACGCAGAAAACCCAAACCTGAGGTAACAGGTGAACAGGAGCCTCGCCCCTTTACTGATATTAACTACAACCATTAAAACTAGCTAACTAACTTATCCTAGTCTTCGTGCAGTTAATGGTGGGGGGTACTTATGCACGCGAAACCAGTGGTGAGAAGAAGGCCACCAGAGGACTGGCAACCCTCTCCCAACCCTAGAGGTGCTCCCGAGCTAATAGCTCTACCCACCTTCGCCGCCACCTAAAGTGATCACCACGAGTCCCCTAAAGGAACCCGCTACCAAACCTAACAGGGGGTAGAAACTCCTGCTCCAACAGATACCAACATACCCCAGATAGGGCTAAACGCAAAGCCCCAGTCAAATCCAATCACCTTCACCACAAACAGAAATGGACCAAATACCTCTCCTTAATTTCCTACAAGAAATAACCAGCACTGACAACAACCTGACATTTCCCCTCCCAGAAGAGTTGATGACTAACCAACGCACAGTCAGCTATGTCCAACAACAAGTAGTGTACACTCCAACAAAGCAAACCAAAAACCATTGTCTGCAAGAGGAGGAAGCACACACCAACCTAAACCGGGCCAATTTACCAGTACAGACCAAATTTAAGCTATTTTAATCCTAATACTGTATCCCGGACGAGCCCCCACTTGTCACAAACTGGCTCAACATATGTGACAAGGAGGGGAGACGAGTCAGGATTGAAAGTGCTAAATGAAAAGGTTTTATTATAACTTGAACAATTATATGTACAAAAAGCATGAGGTGTGGAGAGTAGTGGCATCAGTGGTGAATGTAGTGTATGGATGAGTGAGATGTGTGTGCTGGTGTTGAGTGTACAAGGAAGACGCCAAAAAGAACCAAGAACCAAGAACCTGTAGCGGCGTGGAGCCTAGGAGAGAGAGAGAGACAATGAGACCAGGCTGGCTTATATCACCTTGGGTAGAGGCCTAGCCAGGTGTGAGCACCTTGCCCTAACGACCCTCCCTTTCTGCCAACTCCTGCAGGAAGTAATCAGCTGCATGATGCTAGCAGTAAAGGGAGGGGTCGTCACACTAGTTATAGGGACCCACCATGATAAATCTTATTCTAGCGCCGTGGTTGTAAATGCACTCTTCAAGGGCATTCGCTACAAATGATAAACAGAAATGTATGGTCTCCTTCTGGGTTTACGATCAAATGATGAAAATGAGAGTCAAGAATTTCTGCTTTTATTTCCTGATATTTACACACAGACGTGTTAAAACAACTCGGGAAACTGCACCCAGTGTTTGAACCTACCTATTTTCAACCGATCAAAAAAATATTGGTACATGTGACTGACAGGAGTTTCTTGTTGTCCAGGTGCTGACTTTTGACTCGACTGTTTAAACATTGAAAAAGCTCTGAAAGATTAATCCAATGGCCTCCGGTCTCACCTGTGAAGACTGTATCTGTTGCTCAAAATCCTCAAACAAGAACAGCAGGAAATCAAAGTTGAAACGGTGAATTCTCTGAACAAAAACAAAGGCACTCACTCTTTCGCTATTTTTAAGGGGTTTCTACATCCCTGTGGATTTAAACTTCATAAAATTCCTCGATACCCTCTCACGCCAGAAGGTTCAATCTGTGGAGGATGACTTTATAGACAGGTAGTGAGAAATAACAGCTGCTCTTCCCATGGAGGGTGGTGAACTCTTATTTCCACGATAAATCCCAAGGCTGTAGAGGCACTAAAGTCAAAACTCCTCCCCACAAATCCTCTGGGATCAATTAAAGCAGGGTGCAGAGGAAAGGGGAAGTTTATTCACACCTTTAATCTCTATAAAGTTCCAGATCATTTCCTGCGAGGAAGTGTTATTTACATACTTTGCAGCTCGGCCCCTTTACTTTGATTAAGCCTTCAAACTCATCGGGGAGAGATGAACACGAGCATCCTCTGGTGACTTTACTAATAATTTAGAGCAGGGACTAATGAACACACCGGATCAATAGCCGAACCACACAGCGTGGCTAGTAGGTGGAGGATGCCGTTCACGTCCCTGCAGCAGTTGACGACCAGTGGGAATGGCTGACCTGATCTGCCTCGACTCGGGTCAAAGGTTTTGGAAACAGGAGGAACTGTTAGTGAGTCACAGGAAGTGACCTCATTGAAAAGAAGGTCCGTCACCATCCAGAGCTAATGAATCAAATGAGGCTGTGTGGTACAGAAGAGAGTGTTTTCCTGTTTGGTGGATTGACATGTGTTATTGAATTTTAATTTTATTGTTAATTTTCAACTGTGTTTGTTTGTTTCTTTGCAGCATTACAGTGGAAACAAGAAAATCCCATTAAACGTGGTGAAAGGATGTTGGTCAGGAAATGAAAGGGGACTGCTGAGCCTTGGCGGAGCTATGTGCTCTGCTTAATGCCATTCTGGTTTTCCCTGAGAAGTTCCAGAAATGACTCAACCCTATTTAAAAACTGTGTAATGGCGATGGCAACATGACAGTGAAAGAATACTATGCAGTAGACTACATATTGAGTTTGTGAATGTTATGAATTGTGTTCAACTACATGCTGAGATGATTGTACATGGATCTGTCTGTCCACAAGTAGATCAATAGAATCAGATTTAAGAGTCTAGAGCCATGGTAACAGATCTGTGAGAGACTGGCCTCCCATTAGAAACCACCCTGTAGGTCATCTTTGCCGGCAGCTTCTTACAACCCACATCTGACAGTCCTTTGCAACAGTGTGGGCGTTAAAATAAGATAGGACAAGATAAGATAAGACGAGATGAGACAAAAAGAGATGAGATAAGACAAGAAAAGAAAAATAAAACAAAATATGAAGAGATAAGATAAGATGAGGACCAGATAAGATAAGACAAAACGAGATGAGATAAGACAAGACGTAATGAGCCAAGATAAGATAAGGTACGATGAGATAATATAAGACGAGATGAGACAAGATAAGATAAGACAAGATAAAATAAGATAATCCGAGATGAGATTAGATGAGACAATATACGATGAGAGGAAATGAGACAATATGATCTTTTATAAGTCACCCAACAGAGGGATGTGTGTGCTACAGCCGCAGAGGGGTTAAAAGATTTAAAAGCATCAGTAAAAATGTCATAAATAAGTAAACATCTAATATTGACCTTTTGAAATATTAAAATAGCAGTAATGCACACAAGTAAATCCTATTCATAATATAAATAGAATTGCACTTGGAGAGACATTGCACTGACAACTGATGTATTGCACAGTGTAAAAGGAAATTGCACCTGAGTGAGTGAGTGGTGCAGCTGTTTGTCAGGACTCGGGTGCTGGTGGTGGACTGGGAGCGGCGCTGGTTGTAAAGTGGGACAGCAGCAGGAAGGAGAGAGCTGCGATACGTCTCCTTCAGACACTGATCTGCCCAGTGCAATATCGTTCAGCCCTGAGTCATTTAGCCCTGAAGTCATGAGGAGTATTTGTGTGCGTGTTTTTATTCATTCCCCTCTCTCCGAGGTCCATTTCCTGTGAGTTTTCACAGAGCAAGTTAACTGAAGTTTACAGTCACTGTAGTTTTTGTTGTGAATAAGAGACACACTTTATTTACAGAGAGTTAAAGGCATTGTTTGTTTTTGTGATCGGTCTGCAAGAATTGTACCTGAACTGCTTTTCGTTATAGACAGAGTAATCACTTCTGATCCGTAAAACCGAATACATCATTATCATTTGTAAGAAATGCCCCAAAACAACATGTTCATGTCCACGGTCCAATTTATTTTGTATCCATTATTGTAACAGAATTTAGAAAATAAAGCTATGAAAATAAAAAATATGTGATCGGCTTTCTCATATTCTGAGGCGTCAGTCGAGGCAGGTCAATTTACAGCAGCTCAGGGAACACTGCGGTTTTGCTGAGGTGATTTTATGTGAACTACCTCAAATCCTTTGTATTCTTCAAACACCTCTGGGGATGATGGGGGTCACGGTTCTCATTATCTTGAGGGTCAGGAGCTGAAAACTTGTGAACCCCTACTACAGACCTTCACAGCTCGTGAAGGAGAGACGACAGGTTTGATGAACGGGTGGACAGCACGTTGGACAGCTTCCTTTGTGTTTCTATCTGATTGTGTAAGTGGTTTATTTTAACCACGGCCGCTGCTTTTCTGTGAACTTAATAGTGCGCTTATTATTGTAACCATGGCGATACAAACCTACATGATGTTTCATTTTTTTACCCAAACCATTTTCTTTCCCTGATCCTGACCGATTAGTGTTTGGACCTGAACATAACTAAACACAGCATTGTGAAAAGGGAAAGTGGTTTTTAACAGTTAAACTGTAACACAGGCTCACTTATTCAGGAAGTGATTCAATATAGGTCCTAACAGATCATCTACAGCTGTATATAAAGATGGACGACAAGACAAACCCACAAAAGCCTTGTGATTGTCCCCTGGTTGCTTGCTGCAGTACAGATCGAGTAATAAGCCCTGCCTTCTCCATGTTAGTGGATTGGACATGGGCCAAGAGTTAAATTACATTTGTCATTATCACATAAATGTTGGTCCCAGTGCTCATGTTCCCGGTAAGATTGGTTTGAATTCGATTTTTGATGCAATAAAAATGTCTGGCAATAGGTCGAGCGTTGTATCAGTTGAGACCCTGATACTGGGGGTCAATCGCTACTGTGCAGAGTTTGGACCAAACTTATGCCAAGGCTGCAAGATGGCAGTGTTTGTATTCAGGATAGTTTGGCTTAACTCGAGGGTAGTAGTGGAAACGCGTTGTCCATCTTTAATCATCAGGGGGTAGAGATGAACTGTACTGAGGCACAAGGATGCTTTGAGCTTAATTTCAATGTTAGCACGCTCATAAATGACAATGCGGATGTTTGGCAGCTATGATATTTGCCATGTAAACCAGGTAGGTTTCAATCTTTGTACTTAGCACAAAGTACAGCCGAGCCAGATGGGAATTTTGAAGGTATTTGGTCACAAGACATAACGGAGAAAAATGAATTTTAACCTATGATGCCACTTAGTGAAAAGACATAGTTTACAGTTCAACCTGTGAGGGTCAATATCTGTATTGAAAAGTCAGGGGATCTGCAAAGTCATTTGATTAATCGTCTGGGGAGCAGGATAGAACACATACAAACATTTTCTGGTTTCTTATAATTGTTCCCATGTTATTGTTTGTTTCTTGTCCGTTGTGTGCCTCTGTCTTATTTATTTTCTAAATCTGTCGAGCATTTAAAGATAAGAAAGAAAAGCAAAAAGAAAGGGAAGAGCAAAATAATAATAAGATCATAAAAATAGAGAAGATGGAGAGAAAGGCGACAGGCAACATCATTACCTCAGTCTCTCCTCTCCTCGCAGTTTATTTTCCCTAACAGCACCTCTCTGTCGCACCTCTCAGCAGTGGAGATCAAATTTACCTCCCCTAGTGAATTTGACCCACGCTTCAACATAAAAAATCACTTAACCAGGTGAATTGGATCTGGGTAGAATTGGATCGAGTTACGTGCTGTGCAGCTGTGGGAACCGGTAAAGAGAAGGTGTGACTGAATACAACAGATCTTGACTGAGGCAAGGCTTTTCTGATAAGAGGAGACAAATTGCTTCCCAGCAGCTGCCTCCAGCCAATTAACCTGTGGACGCTCACAGATATGAATTTTACACTTTCACTGAAAACTGGGAATTGCGTGAAGTCAAAGTCTGCGCGGGTAACTAATTACCTGTGAGGAAATTGAAACAGAAATACATCTTTTGAGAAATATGGGGGTTAATCACTTGTTATTGCAGAAGAAGAAAAAAAAAAACAGCCAACAGGATCTTCAGGTGTCAATTATCTCCTGAGGTTTGTTTGGACACAGGAAGAATAAAACCCATATTGATTATTTTGACAAGTGTCTCAGTGATGATTTATACGAAGGAACAAAAGTGATATCAAGTCAGAAATCGGAATCAGAGTTTATTGCAGAGTAGGTTTACAAATGCAAGGAATTTGCTGTGGTGAGTTTGTGCAAGTATAAATATAAAACATAAATGAAATAATTAAAATAATTAAACAAATAAGGGATGGTGCAATACGTTGTGAATACACACATGAGAACGGATTGTGCAAAGTATAGTAGGTCTGTTATTGTCCACGAGATGTTTAAGTGTCACTGTCACAGACGGGGACATCAGTGTGGTCCAGGAGCCTTATTGATGAGGACAGCAGCAGTTTGGAATCAACCTTGACTCAAATCAGTACAGAAACAGTCTGTGTCTTTCTTTTTGTTTCCATTCTCTGAGAGCTATTCCTTTTCACAAGGTCTCCTAATGGTGCGGATACGTCTGTCTCTGTTAGCTGACTGTGACTGATCTGTACCCACAGAGAGAATAGGAGGACGTGGTATGAACAAAGGACTTAAGTCAATGCCAGGCAGGGTTATTGTATTTTCTCTTTTCTGATTATTTATGATCATTTAAACATGCACCTACACACACATACACACACACACACACAGACACACACACACACACACACACATACATGACACATGCCAAGCAGTTATTTCTTAGGGAATGGTTAGGTGCTTTTCCTGTTTCAAGCTTGTCGTAGCTCTCTGGTCACACGATGAATTATTCTGTGCACGTTTCTCTCCTCTCTGGGAAAGCCAGAGGATAAACTTAAAAGCAGAAATGAGGTAGGAAATATTGTTTGTGTGAGTGAACTTATTACAGAGCTTTCGAAAAACAAACTCTGTGGCAATAATACATTTGTCTGCCAGTGATTTCTTGCCCCTCGGACAGTCCTGTGATTGACGACAGAAAGTCAATTCCCACCAATACTCTGACTGTGTGTGCGTGTGTGGGTGTGTGTGTGTGTGTGGGTGCTTGTGCGTGTGCGTGTGCATGTGTTCATAAATACATTGATTAGAAAGTAAATTACCAGCAGGTCTCCTGACATACATGAAACCTTTTCACAATTCCTGGATGATCTGTTTTTCAAATGAGGTGTTCGTATATCACCACCATAGAAAATGAAGCGCTTCCAGGGATATTTATCTTTTTCCCGCTTATGCAAATGCTGCGGCAATAAAAGGGAGCTTAAATTAATGAATACTGGAATCAGTACAAAGATTAATATGGATAGGATTTGGATCTAAAGGCCAGCGGTTTTCAGATGTGCACACAGTAATGGGTGAAGGGATGAAGCAGGTAAGGCTTGGTGAGAATGCATGAGGCTGGTCGACCGACCTCTTAATAGACCTGTGTGATTGCTAACCGAGCAGCAGCAGGAATGTGTGTGTGTGTGGGGGGGGGGGGGGGGGGGGGTCGATGGAAACCTTACTGTTGGAGGAGAAGATTGAGCAGTGGAGATGCAGTGGATGAGTTCAAAATCAACTGATGCTCGATAGGGAACCCGGGGGGGAGGGGCTAAGGTGACGCTTTCTCTGCGGTCGCTAGGCAACAGCAGATGTCCACTTGCCGATTAGCAAAGCAGCTAACGTTTGAGTGTGTAGCCATTCAACAGCAGGTATTGTGATGCAAATATCCATCTGTAGCACTCGTCCTTTGAGGGTCGCCGAGGACCTGGAGCCATGATGCACACATATATATATATATATATATAATAAAAAAAAGATACTTGAGAGAATCCCTTCATGCACTTGCATCATTCATCTTTCTTTGCAGTAGCATGGCACTCACTTGTTTGTGTAGTTTGCGTGCTTTCTTGTCTTCGTGCATGGTATACGAGAGACGTGAGTTACAGCAGCAGTCGGGACTCGGTTAGAAATATCTCACACTGTCGGACTTCTGACGTGTTGTCTGCAGAGGCGCCGACTTGGCCGCCAGAGGACTTGCCTCGCCGTTCGCTGTAAGATCATCAGTCGAGATTGACGACAGAAGTTCTTCTCTCGGATTGGCAAACTTTACTCCGGGACAGCCCCTAGATCACACAGTGTAGGAGAATCTCCAGACTTCTGAGCCGTCTTTACTGTCGTGCGCGCAGGCCTCCGTTTTCCTTTCATCCACTGTCATGAAACACGTCATTGAAGCTGTCAGACTAAGCAAGTGATATTTAAAATAAGAAAGTACAAAATCAGACCAGCTGGTATGGTTCGGGATCCTGTGAGGCGTCCAGATGCTTTGTTGTTTTTTTTTGCACTAAGACAAACTGCTCCTGACTGGATGAGCAGTTTCTTTTTAATTTGCACCCAACGCTCATTTCTGCTGTCATTGCAGAACGCCCTGGCCCTTGTCTGATCACAGATTATCATGTATCTAAGCCTATTACTAATTGAAATTACACCAACGTAAACTATATCAATCTTATTCTGCGATGAGAAAAAAAAAGTAGCTGGTCGTTCCATATGAATAATTTGTGTGACTCAGCTTTTGTCCAAAGTTTTGCAGAGAGGTTTTCACAGGACGACCTCATTCCAACTACCTCAAAGTCCTCACCACTTTGAAGTGACTCTGCAGCAGGAGTTAGAAAGCAAGAGCTATATCACTAACATTGACACATTCATTCTAATTGAGTGTAACGTTCAACTTCTAGCCGGCGCCCTCACCACATCAGAACTCATTAGTTGGAGAACTTGTGCTGTGCTGTACTTGGTGTTTTGGCAGTAGAAGCAAAAGTTTAATAATGAGCTGTTAACGGTATAATGTTGCTTCTCTGTCCTTAAATTATACTTTAGTTGTCCTTCTTCTCTCCTGTATGTGAAATAGTCCCAATTCTCCTCATTGACACGTGATTACCTTCGATAAAGAGGTGATGTTTTCCCTCATTTCTGTTAGTGGGTTTGTTTGTCAGCAAGATTACACAAAAACTACAGCATGGATGTGCATGAAAGTTGGTGGAAGGATGCGGTATGGGTCGACGAAGAACTCATTGGATTTTGGTGCAGATCTGGATTATGGGGCCAAGCTTATATTCTCCTTTATTCCTCATTTCTTATTTTTCTAAACAATTCTTTTTTTTCTGGGAATAATTCACAGTTTGGGAAGAAAAATCTGGCACATTTAGGGAATTGATATCCATGAGTGTGTGATAGTTGTTGCAGCTTAATTGAATGTAAGGGGACTGTGGGGTTGGAAGGTATGCAATCTACTGAGTGTCATTCAAGTGTGTTGTTGCTGTCTGTCTGTTTGTTAGCAGAATTATGCAAAAACTACAATTTTCACAACATTATGTGGAGGAGTGGAGTGTGACCCGAGGCAGAACCTATTATAGTTTTGAGTGGATGGGTATAAACAGGCAGATCCAGGAATGTTAGGGCGATAGCCTTAGCTGGGAGAACTGTGGGATTCAGCAAAAACTGCAAAACCAATTCCCACCAAACTTGAAGGAGGGACGAGGCGCGGGGTGGGGAAGCCCTCATTAAATCTTGGTAAGGATTAAGAGGCGGGTACAGCTTTTTTTTTTGGTCTCACTTACTTTCACTATATTTATTAAAAATATATTATTTAGGGGCTCAGACATCTTTTTATTTTTTCAATCATGTGTATGATTCATGTGTAGAAGTATGTTCTCCTTTTGTATACATTGGTTGTACTGGTTGGTGGATACATTTATACGATTACATAATAGTTATTTCTCCAACAGGATTTAGCTTTTTCCACCTTGAGTTTTGTCTAATTTTCCTCAATGTGCTGATCAGTCATCTTTATAAACTGTGCCAGTGGAATAACTCGCTCATATCCAAGTTGCCCTTGAGACCAACCACTGGGAGCCCTGCTGCCCACTTCTTGGCTCTATCATCAGACATTAATTGATTGTGATGGTTGTCAAGGTCCAACTGAGCGACAGTCAATAACACATTAACTGGTGAGGACTTCTGTCACCAGTCATGTCATTGGATACAAACCATACACACGTGCAGTGCACACGCAACACACACGCATGTTGTAGAGATGCCTGCTAACACACTTACACACACACTTACACAAACACACACATACACACACACACACACACACACACACAGACACACACACACACACACACAAACACACACACACAGACACACACACACACACACACACACACACAAACACACACACACACACACACACACACACACAGACACACAAACACACACACACACACCAATCAAGTGGCACTGTCACAGAGGGAAAGGGGACGCCAACTACTCTCCAAGTCGTGCTGTGCCCTGCGGACTCGAATGGCTGCTCTCCTCTGTACCAAGCATCTCCCTCTAAAGACTGCTTCATTAAATATTTCAAAAAGCGTTTATTGCCCAGATCCACTCATCGAACCTGCTGCAAAAACACACACCACAAAGTTTGTTTACACACATAAGCACTGGTGTTTGGAAGGCGCGATGCTCGTGGTACGAAATCCCTCTTGAGGGTCACGGTGCTTGATTACAACTGAATAAACCCTTTCATAAAATTGCATAAATGAATCCCAAGCACACTTTTTTTACTGTATTCCCTGCAGCTTTTGACACAGCAGGGTACTTCAGATCTTTCCTTTGTAATGTCATTTCACATTATTCATGGCGTCCCCCCCACCTACCATCCATATGTGTCTCTTTTTCATTCCTCCCCTGGCCCCCCGCCATCCCATCTTCTTATCTCGCCCTTCCTCTTCCCCTCCTATCTCTTTGAATCCACTCTCCACATCCTCTCCTGCCTCACAGCATTCATGTGGCAGCGGCGGAGCTGTGGCTGCTGTGTGCTGTTGTGCTCCGATCAAAAAAGGACACTAAAAACTCATCAACACACAAGCTGCAAAAACACACACACACACACACACACACACACAAACACACACACACACACAACACACACACACAAACACACACACACAAACACAGATTCAGAGTGAAATAGGAATTTTACGACACAAGCAAATGACATCTAGAATGCCTCTGGACGGGCTCCCACTCTGAGTTGTCCCAATGGACGTGCTGACTTCAGTGTAACATTAAACTTCTGAGAAAAACGCTGATGTGAGAAAAGCCATAATATACGGAAAATACCGCGATAGCATAGTGCTGAAGAAAAGCCATTAATAAGGAGGGAAGAGGAGGGCGAGAGGGGGGGAGAGAGAGGGAAATGGCAAGACACATAAAGATGACTTTCTGCTTTGAGATGACAGCGGCAGTGGAGTAACAGCAGGGTCGAATGATTGTGAGGAAAGAGAGATCAAAAGGAAGAAAAAAGCAAAAGATGGAGTGTGAGAAAGAGAGCGACAGCGTGACAGTTTTGAAGTTGACAGGCTCCGTGGACAAATACGAGAAGTGCATCGGCTCCCTGAGGATGTGTGTCGAGAGTCAGGGGGAGACGGCACTCGGGAACGCCAGCACTCCCTGGGCAAGGAGACCTCTCGCCTGGTCCAGACTCCTTATGTAAATACAGATCACAGTTTCTCTGTGTTTCAGGGGGGTTGATTAATAACCCTACAAATGTAGATGAGGAGAATACTTGCACAGATGAGAAGAAAAAAAATCCTCCCTGTTCTGTGGCTGAAACGAGCGCGGCCCCAGTTTGGACGTGAGACGAGCGAGGCTGAAAAGAGCAGCGTTGTAATGTGAGCAGGTCTAAACCAGCATGTGCAGCCGTTACACTGTCGTGAAAATCAATGGCGTGGCCTTTGACTCGGACCATGCATTCTTCAGTTACACCCGGTGATGCCGGTGGAATGTGCCGGCTAAACTGTCTCTGTGGGACTGTGTTTTAGACACGGTTCATTTCCCCATCCGTCATGTGCTTGTTGTTTGCTGACACATCTGCAGAGGTCCGTGCTCCCAGGCCCTCCTTCGTCATTATTTTCCTTGAGTGGTGCAGAATGGGGCCCGCTTTCGCGTCACAGTGCATGGCTTTGATAATTGCAGGAATGAATTAAAACATTTTCGCAAAAATAACAACCTGTACCGCTCCCCCGTGACCTTCTCCACCAAATAAAATATTTAGCTGCAGCGATGGATCCACTTGTAGCTAATTAGAGAAGGGCACCGGAGAGATCTGACGGTGGATGGGGATAAGTGCAAACGCCCTCCACGTGGGAGATAACTGCAATAAATCAAGTAGAATAGGAGATACTGTGGATTATCTTACTATTCTAGGTTTTTGTTTTTCTTAGTATCACAAATTAATGACAACAATAGTTCAAACTAAAGGCCGGCACATGGTTCTGCGTTGTCAGAGACACACAAGGACACACGTAAGCGCAATATCCCCTTACGTACCCCTTCTTGCGTGCGTCGCCCAATGTCGTAACTATACGACAAAGCTACGCCAGCCTCACGCAGCCCGCAAGTCTGTGATTGGTCTGCTAACTACATCCTTTCCGGAGTCACATTTCCTGTTTCATGCCCCATAATACCGGCAGAAACAGAGGAAGATTAAGAAGACCGAATACTGACCAAATAGAGGAGTGTTTAGCAGAAGAGATACAAAAGTATGACCACTTCATCGACGGAATACGCGCAGATGGCCTGCAATTCCTGGAAGGAGATCTCGGCTAACGTCGGTTTGCAGGTCGATGAGTGTACGAAGCTGTGGAGGAAGATCAGGGACGAATTTGTCCTCCAGAAAAAGGCTATGAGGAGCAGCAGTGGCGATGTAAATAAACAGTCGACGACGACTGCCACACACAAACAAGGCGTCTCTAAGGTCGTCTTCGACAAAAAAACATTACTCGTCCTAGTGTTCTGGCTGTGAATTGCTTTGCAACACGCGCAACCCTTGGAGAACCATAAATTAAAAAGAGTCTGTCGAAAAGCTGCAGCAGCAGTTGCAGAACCAGTGGTCTCATTGTAAAATATGCAGCAGTACCTTTCTCAGCATCCGTCAAGTCTGAATAAGAAGATGGACGACATCACGCTCTCACATGCACCCGTATGACAGCCACACAGAGCGGGCATACAAGAAGGCATGTCAAATGTTTATTGGTTCTCTTTATCATCCACTGGTGCACCAATGCAGTGGCTCGCCGCACCAGTATACGTGCCAGTGGTCCCGATGGCCTCTTGAAATGGCTCAAGACAGACATTCAGGCTCTTGACTGAAGCACTGATATCAGGGTTTCTTTTTCAAATTGTGTTTCTTTTCTTTTCTCTTGCCTTGGACTGGAGCCCGGCTGATAGTGGTAACCGCTGCAATCCCTTCTTTGAGACAGTGGGCCAACACTAATGCCACTTGGAACAGTGCTGAAATACAAAAGCTGTACTACTGCTCCTCGGTCTCTCTCTCTCTCCTCTTACCCTGTCTTTCCCCCTCTCCCCCTTCTCTCCTCTCTCCCCATTTCTCTCTTTTCAAAGCCAGCCGGTCAAGGCAGATGTTCGCCCACCCTGAGACTGGTTCTGCTAAATGATTCCTCCCAATAAAAGAGAGTTTTTCTCTCTCCCCGGCCACCAAGTGCCTGCTTATTGTGGGAACTGCTGGGTTTCTCATTATATTATTCTCAGAGATTTGACCTGACTCTGCTTTCAGATGTGTTTAATGGTTTGTTGCCCTACAAACAAAATGGAATTGAAAGTAAATCAAATGCTTGGGGGTGTGTATAGTTACAATTTAATGCAACAAGTGGTAAAAAGACATTTAATGGGATTGTTATTAGTTTTGTGGTGGTGTGGAAGTTGATCTCACTCATCCATTGCACCAAGTTGGCACAGTGTGACAGCACATCCCTCTTGATTTGCTCTCAGGAATCATCTCTCTGACACTATCCAGTCACCACCTTCACCAAACTGAGGCCAGGTATAGTAACACAGCACCAATGGACCCATTTTTCATGTTGCCATCAAGTCCAGGACAAGACACAGCAGATGCTCTCCACAGCTCTTCCTGACATAGATGAATTGCTGCTCCCCCGGTGTCAGTGGGTGTCCTGGATGAATCTGATTATTCTTGGGGGATTTTCCACCATTGTCAGGTAAGACTGCTCCTTCCTCCTCTTCATCTCTGCATGCCGACACTCGTGACTTTGCACTTTGGCAACTTTAAGCTGATTCAAAAAAAAAAAAAACTTTCCCTCTTGACCTTACTTTTCTCACCATCTCGGCCCATTGTCTTTTCTCCTTCTCGCTCCCCCTCTCCCACTCAGGAGGAAACCTTCACACTTGGGCTAATGATCACATCATAGACTCATATCACTGCTCTCGCTAGCTCCCAATTATAGTCGAGGGTTGGCTTCTTTAAAATACGGATCCTTTTCCCCCTGATACCGAGGGCACTTCAACCCCTGCCGCCTTCATTACCCGAGGTTCTCTGTTTGCCTGTGCGTCTGCCGGGCTTTCTGGCCCATTAGCCTCTCATCCATCCATCTGTCTTTTCTTTCGTCTCATCCTCTTTCTCTCTGTTGCCTGTTTGTTTCACTGGACAAAATTTTCTCCATCCAAACTTTGCTCTCTTCATCAAGCAATTTCAAGCGTTAGAACTCACTGACTCAACTTTTGTTGAAGCAGTGAGATACAAGGGAGATAACTCATCATGCCGAACAAAAGAAAAAGGAATGCAACTGTGCTCTTTAATGGCGAGAAGGGTGTTTCATTAAACGGAGGAGGATTTATAGGAATGGTCTGCTGACGTTCTTTGAAGTGCTGCAAAATTAACATTCAGTTTGAAGCTCTGTATAGTTCCATCACTGTTGTCAGGACTGTTGGAATAGAATAAATCTTATACAATGTTGACTGTTGCAAAATAATCACCAGCAAATTTGCCCCAGCCAATGCAGCTGGAATTAATTGAGGTTCTTTTAGGCGGAGGCAGAAAAAATAACGAGTCAATCCGTGCATTAGCATGGAGATAGAGGGCAGTTGCAAGCAATGGACTAATGGGTTTAAAAAGGGTTGATTTACATATTCGGGAGAAATGGTGTATGTGTTCACAATTTTTCACAAAATGACAAATTGCAGAGGAACAGATAAATGAAAACAAACTTATATTTCATTTTCTTCTGGGTGATACTCACTTGAACTCAGGCAAATCCTCCGAGGAACCGCAATGATAGAGATGTGAATTTGGTTTTATATGATACACATCTTCTTTGTATTCTAAACGAGCCACAACGATGCACTGGACCTGAGAAACAAACACGAACACAACACATTACCACAATGTTAACTTTTTGTATACCCTGTTCTTTCACTTCGTTCAAGCTGTGTGTGAAAGAAGTGTATGTGTGTTTGTGTGTCACGTGTGTGTGTGTGTCACGTTTGTGTGTGTGTGTCACGTTAAAAGATGAGGGTCAGGTTCTCTGTGAGAAGTTGGGACATAGCTGCTTTCTGTAGGAGTGTGTGGGTAGTAGCAGACGCGTCACCAGCTGTAGTAGTACGCAGGTGACATATAAACCTTCACTGAGTGCGGACAAGTAGCATGTTTGTGTAAAAGCCTTGGTTCTTTTCAGATGATAATACTCTACTTTAAATGAGATGTGGCCTAGAGAACATATGACTCATGTATTCAGGAATATTTGATCTGATTTGAAAACATTCACATGTTTTATTCATCCATCCTATCCTTTGAGGGACACTGGGGGGCGGCGCCAATCCCAACTGGCATTAAGTCCTTGGACAGGTCACCAGTAAAACCTACATACACTTATGGTACATTTAGAGTCTGCAGTTAACCCATCCCCAATCAGAATGTCATTAGACCTCGGGAGGAAGATAAAGTACTTACTGGCACTGTTTATTAATAAAAATATTTTGTCGGTATTTTGGTAAATTTGCTGAGACCTATTTGTTTTCTCGCAGAGAGTTTGATAAGATTATTTGTCCCATTTGAAGTGGAGCCAAGCGATGTTAGGGTTAGTGTAGCACATTGGTTCCCAAACTGGGGTACGTGTACCCCCAGGGGTACGCGAAGTGGTTCAGGGGGTACGCGGGGAAATATCCACTGGTGTAGCATAAAGATTGGAGTGAGAGGAATCTAACAAGTGTGGCTCTTTCTAAACAAAATATAACAAAAACTTCTTACCACTTCCTCACCTACCACAGCTCATTATAATGACTTCATCGTTATATCCTATTTCTGCAATTCTCTAACCAAGTCTTGTAGTTACCAGGCAACTAGTGGAGCCAGGAACTTCTTCAGTCACAACTTTGGTACAGATGAGATGAGACAACAATATATAAATAAACTTTAGAGGTAATGGGAAGCATATGTTGTAGCTGTTAACCACTGTTTTCATTCTGTCTCCTTAACTTAGCTAAACAGCTGCTCCACAATCAGTCATGAGTATCAAGCTTTTAATTCTCAACCAGAAAATGTATTTTCTCTGAATGACAAAGTATTACTTCAAACCATAGACTCTACATTACGATGAAAACATGACAGCTTCCAGAAGTAACTCCAAAGTGTCTTGATCGCAACCTGGTGGCTGGCTAGGTCATACATCCAGCCTCCTCCATGTAAGTGGATGGAACAAGGATCAAACCAAAAATTCTGTGTATACTTAAACAAAAAAATTCTGAAAGATGGTTTCAGTCATTTTAGATAGTGTAGATCAAGTGTTCATTTTTCCAGTGAATTTGAAACAGGGTGAAACCTCATGATTGACAGATGATTGGTCCAGCACACGAATGGACCGGACTTGGTTACCTTGGTTCCATCCCCCAATTGTTACCGTGCAGACTAATAATGAGCAAGATAGCACCTTTCATATCCTGTGTATTTTAGCTCCATTTGGGAGGAAATGGAGAAGTGTCATCCATCTTTAAATAGGCCTATACAGTCTGAATGCTCAGCTGCAATAATCAGCTGGGGACTGTAGAGTGTTTAACTTTCAGCAAGAAAGTGAATCAACACATTTCTCATCAACAATTATTTCCGACCGCAGTGTGCTGGTTTTTCACTTCCAAAAGTTGCAGCACGCTTAACTCCTTTGTTCAGTTAGCATGTGAGAGGATCCACGATAATTACCCACAGAGTTCACCTCACCCTCCCTTCCACTTATGTGGAATACAGAGGTGAAAGAGGGACGATTACCATAATTCCTTTAATATAACATGACAGGTGTCCCTCCATGGCATTGAGCCCTCGTGGAGCTGATTAAACCACGGGCAGAGCCTCAGAAGGGAGTTGGCGCTTCAATCTGCAGAACAAAGCAGTTGGGGGAGTCATTCACATGTCACAGCTCAAACAGCAATGTGGTGTTTGAGGATCGTTTATGTTCTGTTATCCTTTTATCCTTTGTCTTTTTATCTGTCTGTCTATCTGTCTGTCTGTCTGTCTGTCAGTCAGTCAGTCAGTCAGTCAGTCAGTCAGTCAGTCAGTCAGTCAGTCAGTCAGTCAGTCAGTCAGTCAGTCAGTCAGTCAGTCAGTCAGTCAGTCTGTCTGTCTGTCTGTCTGTCTGTCTGTCTGTCTGTCTGTCTGTCTGTCTGTCTGTCTATCTATCTATCTATCTATCTATCTATCATCCATCCATCCATCCATCCATCCATCCATCCATCCATCCATCCATCCATCCATCCATCCATCCATCCATCCATCCATCCATCCATCCATCCATCCATCTATCTATCTATCTATCTATCTATCTATCTATCTATCTATCTATCTATCTATCTGTCTGTCTGTCTGTCTGTCTGTCTGTCTGTCTATCTATCAATCTATATTTGTCAGATTGCCTTTCTGTCTACATACCCATCCATCTATCTATCTATCTATCTATCTATCTATCTATCTATCTATCTATCTATCTATCTATCTATCTGTCTATCTATCTATCAATCTATATTTGTCAGTCTGCCTTTCTGTCTACATACCCATCCATCCATCCATCCATCCATCCATCCATCAATCACTAAGGGAAAAAAAGGCTTTTCATTCCCAAAGCTGTCTGCAATCAGTTCCAAGCGGAGTGAAAGGGCACATGGAAGCAGACAAACACTCTCTGTACTCAGTCATGGGTGGTCATAAATCTAACAAGCTTGTTAGTGAATGCAAAGGCAACTCCCAGTGCCCCAGCATACTGTCCACGTGCTGCTGGGCCTGGCAGCTTCAGGTGACCTTGAGCTCCACTGTTGCCTGACTGTTTTCTGTTCCCTCCGCCTTAAATCTCCTCCGTCACAGGGTTTAGACGACGCCACATTTTGTATCTATGTCTCTGTCGGCCGCCATCAAGAGATATGACTTTAGAATTTACTCCATCAATTATTTACCTGATGGCTCCTCCTCCTTCGAGACTTATGTTTCATTCAGTGAATCACTTTTCCTCCCTTCCTCCAGTTGGGATGAAATGGAACTATGGAACGAGATGGAGAGTTGACCCGAACACTGCCGAGCTCCACTAAAGGGTAATGAGCAAAGTTCAGTCGCACAGGAATATGGTGTAATTGAACAGGCTTATGAAATAAGCATAAATCTTGCCTGGTGAAAGCAGCTTCTTCCATCGGCTACATCTTTCTCTCATAAGTTCCTCTAAAATTCCTAATTACTCTGCCTCAGCAAATCAGTATCTGTTATAGGAAGAAATAGTTGAGCTGGAATAAGTCTCTGGGGTTGGCAGTGGTTTATCTCATAATTAAATTAGCCTCTTTTTTAATCTGAATTCACTTTATGGTTAGCATTTCAAAGTTTGCTCTAATTTCCATTTTACTGTCTCATTATTTGTCTTTCTTTTATATACTTTGTTTTACCGGGGTTTTGTTGCTAAGCAGCTTTGCACTCAATAATGTGGTTAGCAAAGCTTTCACCACAGTGTATTTATATTTCATCATTTGAATTTCCTTAAAACAACTTCCACCCATTAGTTTAATGATATTTCCTGTCACTTGTTTTTTCTCCCGCTTGGTAATTGTCTCTTAAATCCATATATTTTATTTTATTTTATTTTCAGGCTGAGCAGAATCTATAGTTATTGTGAGTTATTCTACTAAAATGAATGAGTAAAAGCAGCGACTTAGGTTTTACAGCTGTTTCCGGTCTCCGTGTTCTTATCAAAAGGTGATGCTAGATTAATTCTCTTTTTATATTTTGGTTTTACTCTGTTTTCTCTGAAAGGCTGAAAAGTAACAATGTGTTAATACCCTTCAAGGTCCCTAACCAGCTGTGGAAGGCCAGTTTGTTACTACTAAAGACACAACTCGGTAATAGCTTATCAACAATATATCATTTGATTTCTAAACAAGGTCAAGAGTCCATGGCGCGTCTGTGAGGCTGTGCATTGACAAAGTGGTTCTTGGAGTCATAAGCTGACATCAGTATTCTAACATAGTCACAATAAATGAAATGAAGATGTGCGAATTATGTATGCAATTTTCCTGAATAAGCTCTCAACATAAAATGCATTTTCAAAATTTCAGGGGAATCCGTTCATCCCCAAACCTCCACCGTTATCGACAACCATTATCTACCACTTATCCTTCAAGGATTGCGGAGGGGGGGGGGGGGGGGGGGGGGGGGCAGAGCAAATCCCACCTGACAGGCAAAGGGCAGGGTACACAGATAAAGACCACCATGCATGCTTTCAATCCTCCAGGTCAATTTACAGCCTTCAATTAACTAAGGCTGACTTGTGTCTTTGGACTGTGGAAGGAAGACATAGTGCCAGGAGAAAATCCACACATGCACCAGGAGAACATTCCAACTCTACACTCTGGTTTGACTGGGGTTCAAACCCAGAACGTTCTGGCTGTAAGGTGCCAGTGCAGACCAGCGTTCCACCTCCATCCTCCAACATCATGGTAAAAACTAATATCCAGAAGCAGCTGACTTCTGTCGCCTCTTGGAAATGTTATGCAGTGTTTTATTTGGGGTCTATTTTCAGCCGTGGATTGATACACGTTTTTTCAACCTGCAAGTGGATTCGCTGCTTGTGCTCCTCATCATGAAGTGTTATCTCGTCACCGAATGCAATGATGTGGCTAAGTGATGTCTTTTAATATTGCCAAGACAACCGTGCAGGTACGTCGCACTGAGCATAACAAGTACATTGCTGCACAGGCAATAAGTGTCTGTAGGATCAATTTGTTGTTGTTTCCGATGGGTCTGTGGGATTTGTTGTCAATAAGAAAGGTGTTTCATATTGGCTGCTTCAAGCTGCTCACTCTCCCTCGCGTGAAAGGAGCACATCTCTCGTATCCGAGTATCTCTTCCTCGTCTTTATCTCCCCATCCCTTGCTCATCTCTCCTTAGCTCCTCTCTGCAGTGCCTCTGCTGTCACCCAAACAAGCAGGCGTGCCTCTTTGTCACTCTGGTCTCACGCAGCAAACCCTGTGTCAGGTTTTAGTGCCAGCGCCGGCCAGGGAACGCGCCTCAGTGTCAAGTGCAGGATGTCACACAAGCTTATTTGGTGGTAACCAGTGGTAATATCATAAATTCTTTATTGGATGAGGTGAACTTTAAAGCAATGACTGCTGGTGCATAAAATATGAATCACTTTCAGGACCTTCCTGCGTATGTGTGTGTTTGTGTGTGTATGTGTGTATGTGTGTGCCAGTGTGTGTATGTGTTCAAGCATGAAAGAGGGAGTGAGAGTCCTTTCTCTCGCTGCCAGGTCTGTGCCTTTCCCCCAGCTCACCTCAAGTTGGCACCCGCTCACTGGCGCTGGCTCTGAGATTTGGCCAGGCCGACAGAGATGTTAAGAATCCACACACTGTCTTTCCGAGCCCTGTTCGACACGCGGCTAAAAATGGATGCCAAATCCTGAAGTGAGCTCAGCCCTCTGACACAAAGATTATATGCAATTTTGTGAAACTCTCGTCGGGAAGAAATCCTTGCGGGATTATTAAACGTTTAATTTGCATGACACAGGGCTCAAGTCGGTGTGTAAACTGAGCGGCGTTGTCAAAATTGTCGAGGTTTTATTTCGCGTTCTGCAAACATCCACCCACCAGTACAAGTTAATGGAGGCCATATCAGGCAACACTACAGGCTACTGTGTTGCCTTATGGCAGTCAGAAGTTAGATGGGTTTGTGCCTTCCACAGCAGTATGTAGTGTGTACTGTAGTGTGTAGAAGTGGAAAGTGTAAACTGTGATTTTTCTATCTGCTGGAGTACAGACGTCCACATGAGATAAATACTGGGAAAAAAACGTTCCTTGCTGAGGTTTTATCACTAATCTGCAATATTTCATGCACAGCAAAGATTTTAGATGTTATTTAGCGTTATCCAAATTCCCTGTCAGTGTTGCTTCGGTTACTCCAGCCAACATATCAACAACAAGCCTCGGACAACATCTGCTGTCTGGTTGCATCTCGCTGGACACATTTGAAGGAGCAGACAGCATTAATAGCATCAGGTAGTGTTCAGGAAGTAGGAAAGTCTGGTACTCATAATACATAATATTTCTGGCAGTTGTATGACGTTAGGGTGGGTGTTAGGCTGCAGACAAGTGTTGGCTGCTTTGCTGAAGTGGATTTTGCCCAGAATTATTGTTGAGATTTTTGTTGCAGGGAAAGTCACCAAATTTAGAATATAAAATAAATCTGTTTTTTGTGTGCCTTCTTCATTATTAGCTCCGTGGTATTCCCTAAAGTACTTAAAAATATTCTGGTTTAAAATGTCAAAAGTAAAAAACAATTATAAAAAAGGTGTATGCAGGAGTGTATTGTTTATGGGATGGTAGATGCTAATCATATGATGCAAATGTTCTAATAATAAATACAGAGATAATGATAGACAAGGCTCTTTCCAGCACTTTAATTCCACAGTAAATTCAAGACACAGTAGCTGGGTTACAGGTCGGATGCAGAGCAGCATTTTCTTCTCAGGCTATTAGAAGGTTTTGATGACAGCTCTGCAAATGAATATGTACCTATGGCTACTCATTATGAGGAATGTGTTTTTTTCTGGGTAGAGGTGCAATTAGTTGTTCCAAGAGAAGTTGAGAGCGAGTCTCATGCAGTTTCCTCTACAGCTTCCACACTTGCTTGTTGCTGTAAAAGAGCGAGCAGAAGTTGAAAGCATTTCGTAGACGCTGCCCTGTCTTTGTCTTTATTCTCTTCTCCTCGCTGAACTTTTTAATCTTTTTGTGCCCTTTTCTCTTTCTCGGTTGGTCTGTTTTTGTCCCCAAAGAGAATTATCCGGTTTATGTGTCTGGAAGTTTTGAACGGGCTTTGTTGTGAAGTACTTTCACTGAACCTACCAGCCTTCATGTTTGTCTGCATTTGAGTCCGGAAAATCTTTGAAGTGTACGATTTTCAGCTTCTGGGGCTGTGACGAGGAAAGAAAAGCCCAGGGATGCTTCTTCAGCCGAAAAGCCCACAAACCTGAAGATGCCACATCTGTGAAACCATACTTTGTGAAATAGCTGCAATGGCATAATAGACCAGGTATTGACTGTGATCCGACAAACTTGTGCTGACTCATTAGAAGCTGCAGATGGCTGTATATAACATAGACAAGTATAACATATAAATATATCTGTCTACACAGAGAAATATTCATAAACGACGTAAAACGCTATCTATAGATGTCAAACTTAATAATTGATGAAAACACTTTGCAATAATATGGTCTGACAAGCACGATAATTTGGATATAAATTGAAAATATTATTTAATCTGCTTTGATAGTGTTGTTTTTCCCTTCATGCATTTACAGATTAGCACTTGCCTCATTGCTAGTGCACTAGCGTAAATCATTTCAAACTGTGTTATAGTAATTATCCATTTTGTGCAGAACCCTACCCACAACATCTGTAATGTCAGCATTTTGTGTGGATGTCAATCAGTAAAGTTGCACATGAAAAATCACGTCCCTTCACCTACATGACTGCTATGGTTAGCTTTTTCCTCGGGCTGGGAATGTTCCTGAGACTGGTGGAATGAATAGTCCAGCTCAGTGGGTGGATGGCTCGCTTTTACCACCGCACGCATTCAGGCATCCACATAAACATTTGACCTCAAATTGAATTTCGCCACTTTTCCTTTTTTATCCTGCGGTAATGGGAACAAGGTTGTGTATTTATCATACTGTACTCAGTGCACAGAGCTCGCGGCTAAGGAGTCGGTTGATTACCTCGACCGTGTGCTGGATTGTCATTCGTCAGGAGGGGGGAGGGCTGATAAGGAGATCGTCAAGGTCAATCAAGGAACACGCTTCTTAGCCACAAAGTTTCTGTACAGTAACCCTGCCACAATACAGTCGCCTTTCGTTGTAAAAACAGGGGTGCAGGCCAAATGACGGTACATTCTTGAAGTCGCCACGAGAGCTCAACCCTACCTTTCTCACTTGGATAGGTGGTCATCAAGAAGGGCTTGAACTGTGCATGGTGCTGTCCCTCAATAGCTCAATACTAAATTCTCTAATCCAGGTGAGGCATCTTCCCTGCCAAGCCACAAGAAGCATTTCCACTGTGTCCCTCCCAGGTGAAGGAAACTTTTTTGTACACGGCAGTTAATCTGCGAAAAAGATTCAAATCTCATAAGCAGCTTGGGAGGATTCAAACAGGAGCTTTAGAAATGGCTGTGAATAATATACTTATAGGATATCCTGTAGAATATAAGGATGTGTTCTGTATTTGATTGTTTTTGTTTTATTTTAGTTATTATTGACACTCCGTGACTTATGGGCTCTGTTAAGTGATGAGTCATGTGCTGTCCAACGAAACACTGGAATAGTGATTGATGTGAAAAGTTTGCTGAGAGCAATGTTTTTTTCTCCCTTTTTAATCATTCATCCATATTTCCGTGTAAATCTTTCCATGTCGGAGCTGTCATCTTAATCCTCCCCTGCAGCCATAGGGGACTATTTCAATGAAACTGTCAAATAAAAAATCCATGAATCACTAAGTTTTGTGTTAACAAATAGAATCCAGGTCGTCTCACCTGTGTGGAGATTAACAAACATAACTTCAGCTCTAAAATAACGAGATCTGGAACAAGATCCATCACTGGAGAAGGAAGCAGACACATAACAACACTGCTTGCACAATCCTAGTGATACTTCATGTGAAAAATATGTAAAACACTTTATATCTGGACTGCAATTTCTCCATTATAAATCCTATTACAAGCAGT